>NW_027036913.1:0-16396 GCF_034236695.1 Oncorhynchus nerka | reverse complement strand
AGAGGAGAAGAGAGGAGAAGAGAGGAAATGTAGAACATTACAGAGGAGAAGAGAGAAGAGAGGAAATATAGAACATTACAGAGGAGAAGAGAGGAGAAGAGAGGAAAGGATAGAACATTACAGAGGAGAAGAGGAGGAAGATATAACATTACAGAGGAGAAGAGAGAGAGAGAGGAAGTAGAACATTACAGAGGAGAAGAGAGGAAGATATAACATTACAGAGGAGAAGAGAGGAAGATATAACATTACAGAGCAGAGAGAGAGAAGAGAGGAAATGTAGAACATTACAGAGGAGAAGAGAGGAAGATATAACATTACAGAGGAGAAGAGAGGAGAAGAGAGGAAATGTAGAACATTACAGAGGAGAAGAGAGGAAGATATAACATTACAGAGGAGAAGAGAGGAAGATATAACATTACAGAGAGAGAGAGAAGAGAGGAAGATATAACATTACAGAGGAGAAGAGAGGAAGATATGAACATTCAGACAGAAGAGAGAAGTAGTCAGGAGAAGAGAGGAAGATATAACATTACAGAGGAGAAGAGAGGAAGATATAACATTACAGAGGAGAAGAGAGGAAGATATAACATTACAGAGGAGAAGAGAGGAAATGTAGAACATTACAGAGCAGAAGAGAGGAGAAGAGAGGAATATATAACATTACAGAGGAGAGCAGGGGAAGATATAACTTTACAGAGCAGAAGAGAGGAAGATATAACATTACAGAGCAGAAGAGAGGAAGATAGAACATTACAGAGGAGAAGAGAGGAAGATATAACATTACAAGAGGAGAAGAGAGGAAGATATAACATTACAGAGGAGAAGAGAGGAAGATATAACATTACAGAGGAGAAGAGAGGAAAGATATAACATTACAGAGGAGAAGAGAGAGAGGAGAGGAAGATATAACATTACAGAGGAGAAGAGAGGAAGATATAACATTACAGAGCAGAAGAGAGGAAGATGTAGAACATTACAGGAGAAGAGAGGAAGATATAACATTACAGAGGAGAAGAGAGGAAGGATATAACATTACAGAGGAGAAGAGAGGAAGAGAGGAAGATATAACATTACAGAGTAGAAGAGAGGAAGATGATAACATTACAGAGTAGAAGAGAGGAAGATATAACATTACAGAGGAGAAGAGAGGAAAGATATAACATTACAGAGGAGAAGAGAGGAAGATATAACATTACAGAGCAGAAGAGAGGAAGATATAACATTACAGAGCAGAAGAGAGGAGAAGAGAGGAAGATATAACATTACAGAGGAGAAGAGAGGAAGATATAACATTACAGAGCAGAAGAGAGGAAGATGATAGAACATTACAGAGGAGAAGAGAGGAAGATATAACATTACAGAGGAGAAGAGAGGAGAGGATATGAAACATTACAGAGGAGAAGAGAGGAGAAGAGAGGAAGATATAACATTACAGAGGAGAAGAGAGGAAGATATAACATTACAGAGCAGAAGAGAGGAAATGTAGAACATTACAGAGGAGAAGAGAGGAAGATATAACATTGCCAGAGGAGAAGAGAGAAGATATAACATTACAGAGTATTAGAAGAGAGAAATGTGTAGAACATTACAGAGGAGAAGAGAGGAAGATATAACATTACAGAGGAGAAGAGAGGAGGAGAGGAAGATATAACATTACAGAGGAGAAGAGAGGAAGATATAACATTTACAGACAGAAGAGAGGAAGATATAACATTGCTATAGAGCAGAAGAGGAGGAGAAGAGAGGAAGATATAACATTACAGAGGAGAAGAGAGAAGAGAGGAAATGTATAACATTACAGAGCAGAAGAGAGGAGAAGAGAGGAAGATATAACATTACAGAGGAGAAGAGAGGAAGATATAACATTACAGAGCAGAAGAGAGGAAATGTAGAACATTACAGAGGAGAAGAGAGGAAGATATAACATTACAGAGGAGAAGAGAGGAGAAGAGAGGAAATGTAGAACATTACAGAGGAGAAGAGAGGAGAAGAGAGGA
Source organism: Oncorhynchus nerka (assembly GCF_034236695.1). Classification (NCBI taxonomy): domain Eukaryota; kingdom Metazoa; phylum Chordata; class Actinopteri; order Salmoniformes; family Salmonidae; genus Oncorhynchus; species Oncorhynchus nerka. Next base: position 14,399 of record NW_027036913.1, on the reverse strand, counting down.
AGATATAACATTACAGAGGAGAAGAGAGGAAGATAGAACATTACAGAGGATAAGAGATGAGAAGAGAGGAATGTAGAACATTACAGAGGAGAAGAGAGGAGAAGAGAGGAAGATAGAACATTACAGAGGAGAGCAGGGGAAGATATAACATTACAGAGCAGAAGAGAGGAAGATGTAACATTACAGAGCAGAAGAGAGGAAATGTAGAACATTACAGAGGAGAAGAGAGGAAGATATAACATTACAGAGCAGAAGAGAGGAAATGTAGAACATTACAGAGGAGAAGAGAGGAGAAGAGAGGAAATGTAGAACATTACAGAGGAGAAGAGAGGAGAAGAGAGGAATATATAACATTACAGAGGAGAAGAGAGGAGAAGAGAGGAAGATATAACATTACAGAGCAGAAGAGAGGAAATGTAGAACATTACAGAGGATAAGAGAGGAAGATATAACATTACAGAGAGAAGAAGAAGATATAACATTACAGAGCAGAAGAGAGGAAATGTAGAACATTACAGAGAAGAAGAGAGAGGGAAGATATAACATTACAGAGGAGAAGAGAGGAAGATATAACATATACATCATGAGGAGAAGAGAGGAAATGTAGAACATTACAGAAGAAGAGAGGAAGATATAACATTAGAAAGACAGAGGAAGATATAACATTACAGAGGAGAAGAGAGGAAGATATAACATTACAGAGGAGAAGAGAGGAAGATATAACATTACAGAGCAGAAGAGAGGAGAAGAGAGGAATATATAACATTACAGAGGAGAGCAGGGGAAGATATAACTTTACAGAGCAGAAGAGAGGAAGATATAACATTACAGAGCAGAAGAGAGGAAATGTAGAACATAACAGAGGAGAAGAGAGGAAGATATAACATTACAGAGGAGAAGAGAGGAAGATATAACATTACAGAGCAGAAGAGAGGAAATGTAGAACATTACAGAGGAGAAGAGAGGAAGATATAACATTACAGAGGAGAAGAAGGAGGAGAGAAGATATAACATTACAGAGGGACAAGAAGAGAGAAGATATAACAGGAAGATATACTGAAGAGAAGAGAGAAAGAAACACAGAGCAGAGAAGAGAGGAAGATAGTAACATTACAGAGCAGAAGAGAGGAATATATAACATTACAGAGAGGAGAAGAGAGGAAGATATAACATTACAGAGGAGAAGAGAGGAAGATATAACATTACAGAGGAGAAGAGAGGAAGATAGAACATTACAGAGGAGAAGAGAGAAGAAGAAATGTAGAACATTACAGAGGAGAAGAGAGTGAAGAGGAAGATATATAACTTGGCAGAGGAGAAGAGAGGAGAAGAGAGGAAGATATAACATTACAGAGAATAGAGAGAAGAGAGGAATATAGAACATTACAGAGGAGAAGAGAGGAGAAAGAGGAAGATATAACATTACAGAGGAGAAGAGAGGAAGATATAACATTACAGAGCAGAAGAGAGGAAATGTAGAACATTACAGAGGAGAAGAGAGGAGAAGAGAGAAGATATAACATTACAGAGGAGAAGAGAGAGGAAGATATAACATTACAAAGCAGAAGAGAGGAATGCAGAACACACAGAGAGAAGAGAGGAGAAGAGAGGAAATGTAGAACATTACAGAGGAGAAGAGAGGAGAAGAGAGAAGATAGAACATTACAGAGGAGAAGAGAGAAGACATAATGACACAGAGCAGAAGAAGAAATAGAACATTACAGAGGAGAAGAGAGGAAGATATAACATTACAGAGCAGAAGAGAGGAAATGTAGAACATTACAGAGGAGAAGAGAGGAGAAGAGAGGAAGATATAACATTGCAGAGGAGAAGAGAGGAAGATATAACATTACAGAGGAGAAGAGAGAAGATATAACATTACAGAGAGAAGAGAGGAAGATATAACATTACAGAGGAGAAGAGAGGAAGAAGAGATGAAGAAATGTAGAACATTACAGAGGAGAAGAGAGGAGAAGAGAGGAAGATATAACATTACAGAGGAGAAGAGAGGAAGATATAACATTACAGAGCAGAAGAGAGGAAATGTAGAACATTACAGAGGAGAAGATATAACATTACAGAGGAGAAGAGAGAGGAGAAGAGAGGAAGATAGAACATTACAGAGGAGAAGAGAGGAAGATAGAACATTACAGAGCAGAAGAGAGGAAATAGAACATTTACAGAGGATAAGAGAGGAGAAGAGAGGAAGATATAACATTACAGAGGAGAAGAAGAAGATATAACATTACAGAGGAGAAGAGAGGAAGATGTAACATTACAGAGCAGAAGAGAGGAAGATGTAGAACATTACAGAGGAGAAGAGAGGAAGATATAACATTACAGAGCAGGAAGAGAGGAAAAGATATAACATTACAGAGGAGAAGAGAGAAGAGAGGAAATGTAGAACATTACAGAGGAGAAGAGAGGAGAAGAGAGGAAGATATAACATTACAGAGGAGAAGAGAGGAAGATATGATTACAGAGAGAAGAGAGGAGAAGAGAAATGTAGAACATTACAGAGGAGAAGAGAGGAAGACAGAGGAGAAGAGAGGAGAAGAGAGGAAATGTAGAACATTACAGAGGAGAAGAGAGGAGAAGAGAGGAAGATATAACATTACAGAGGAGAAGAGAGGAAGATAGAACAGAAGAGAGGAAATGAGAACAACAGAGGAGAAGAGAGGAAGATATAACATTACAGAGGAGAAGAGAGGAGAAGAGAGGAAATGTAGAACATTACACAGGAGAAGAGAGAAGAGAGGAAGATATACCATTACAGAGGAGAAGAGAGGAAGATATAACATTACAGAGAAGAGAGGAAATGTAGAACATTACAGAGGAGAAGAGAGGAAGATATAACATTACAGAGTAGAATATTACAAGAGAGAGAGAAGAAGGAAGATAGAACATTACAGAGGAGGAAGAAGAGAGGAGAAGAGAGAGAAGATATAACATTACAGAGGAGAAAGATAGAAGAATATTACAGAGGAGAAGAGAGGAAGATATAACATTACAGAGGAGAAGAGAGAAGATATAACATTACAGAGGAGAAGAGAGGAAGATATAACATTACAGAGGAGAAGAGGGAAATGATAGAACATTACAGAGAGAAGAGAGGAAGATATATAACACAGAGGAGAAGAGAGGAAGATATAACATTACAGAGGAGAAGAGAGGAGAAGAGAGAAATGTAGAACATTACAGAGAGAAGAGAAGAGAGGAAGATATAACATTACAGAGGAGAAGAGGGGAAGATATAACATTACAGAGCAGAAGAGAGGAAATAGAACATTACAGAGAGAAGAGAGGAAGAGAGGAGAAGAGAGGAAGATAGAACATTACAGAGGAGAAGAGAGGAAAGAGAGAAAACAGCATTACAGAGGAGAAGAGAGGGATATAACATTACAGAAGAGAAGAGAGGAAGATATAACATTACAGAGGAGAAGAGAGGAAAGATAGAACATTACAGAGGAGAAGAGAGGAAGATATAACATTACAGAGCAGAAGAGAGGAAAATAACAGCTATATTAGAGGAGAAGAGAGGAAGATAGAACATTACAGAGGAGAAGAGAGAAGAGAGGAAATGTAGAACATTACAGAGGAGAAGAGAGGAGAAGAGAGGAAGATATAACATTACAGAGGAGAAGAGAGGAAGATATAACATTACAGAGCAGAAGAGAAGGAAATGTAGAACATTACAGAGGAGAAGAGAGGAAGATATAACATTACAGAAGATAGAATTAAGAGAGGAAATGTAGAACATTACAGAGGAGAAGAGAGGAGAAGCAGTTATATGACAATAGGGAAGATATAACATTACAGAGGAGAAGAGAGGAAGATAGAACATTACAGAGGATAAGAGATGAGAAGAGAGGAAATGTAGAACATTACAGAGGAGAAGAGAGGAGAAGAGAGGAAGATAGAACATTACAGAGGAGAAGAGGGAAGATATAACATTACAGAGGAGAAGAGAGGAAGATAGAACATTGCAGAGGAGAAGAGAGAAGATATAACATTACAGAGGAGAAGAGGGAAGAAGAGGAGAAGAGAGAAAATATAACATTACAGAGGAGAAGAGAGGAGAAGAGAGGAAATGATAGAAACATTACAGAGAGGAGAAGAGAGGAAGATATAACATTACAGAGGAGAAAGATGAAGATATAACATTACAGAGAGATATAGAACATTACAGAGGAGAAGAGAGGAGAAGAGAGGAAGATATAACATTACAGAGGAGAAGAGAGGAAGATATAACATTACAGAGGAGAAGAGAGGAGAAGAGAGGAAATGTAGAACATTACAGAGGAGAAGAGAGGAGAAGAGAGGAAGATAGAACATTACAGAGAGAGAAGAGAGAAGAAGATAGAACATTACAGAGGAGAAGAGAGGAAGATATAACATTACAGAGGAGAAGAGAGGAGAAGAAGGAAGATAGAACATTACAGAGAGAGAGAGAAGAGAGGAAAGATATAACATTACAGAAGGAGAAGAGAGGAGAGATATAACATTACAGAGGAGAAGAGAGGAAGATAGAACATTACAGAGGAGAAGAGAAGAGAGATATAACATTACAGAGGAGAAGAGAGGAAGATATAACATTACAGAGGAGAAGAGAGAAGAGAGGAAACAGAACATTACAGAGGAGAAGAGAGGAGAAGAGAGGAAAGATAGAACATTACAGAGGAGAAGAGAGGAAGATATAACATTACAGAGATAAGGAAGAAATAGAACATTACAGAGGAGAAGAGAGGAGAAGAGAGGAAGATAGAACATTACAGAGGAGAAGAGAGGGAAGATAGAACATTAAGATAGAACATTACAGAGGAGAAGAGAGGAAGATAGAACATTACAGAGGAGAAGAGAGGAAGATAGAACATTACAGAGGAGAAGAGAGGAGAAAAGAAGAGAGGAAGATATAACATTACAGAGGAGAAGAGATGAAGATATAACATTACAGAGGAGAAGAGAGAGGAAGATAGAACATTACAGAGGAGAAGGGGAAGATATAACATTACAGAGCAGAAGAGAGGAAGATATAATTACTACAGAGCAGAAAGAGAGGAAATAGAACATTACAGAGCAGAAGAGAGAAGATAGAAGAAAGGAAAATGTAGAACATTACAGAGGAGAAGAGAGAAGAGAGGAAATGTAGAACATTACAGAGGAGAAGAGAGGAAGATATAAATATTACAGAGGAGAGAGAGGAAGATAGAACATTACAGAGGAGAAGAGAGGAGAAGAGAGGAAGATAGAACATTACAGAGGAGAAGAGAGAAAGGAAATAACATTACAGAGGAGAAGAGAGGAGAAGAGAGGAAGATGTAGATATAACATTACAGAGGAGAAGAGAGAAGATATAACATTACAGAGCAGAAGAGAGGAAGATGTAGACCATTACACAGAGGAGAAGAGAGAAGATATAACATTACAGAGCAGAAGAGAGGAGAAGAGAGGAAATGATAGAACATTACAGAGGAGAAGAGAAGAAGAGGAAGATAGAACATTACAGAGGAGAAGAGAGGAAGATATAACATTACAGAGCATAAGAGAGGAGAAGAGAGGAAATGTACAGAGGAAAGAGAGAAGATACATTACAGAGGAGAAGAGAGGAGAAGAGAGGAAGATAGAACATTACAGAGGAGAGCAGAAGAGGAAGATATAACATTACAGAGCAGAAGAGAGGAAGAGGATACAGAGGAGAAGAGAGGAAATGCAGAACATTACAGAGAGAAGAGAAGAGAGAGAGAGGAAGATATAACATTACAGAGGAGAAGAAGAGAAGATGAAGATATAACATTACAGAGGAGAAGAGAGGAAGATAGAACACACAGAGCAGAAGAGAGGAGAAGAGAGGAAGATTACAGAGGAGAAGAGATGAAGATATAACATTTACAGAGGAGAAGCAGGGAAGATAGAACATTACAGAGGAGAAGAGAGGAAGATAGAACATTACAGAGAGAAGAGAGGGAAGATAGGAAATGTAGAGAAGATATTACAGAGGAAATGTAGAACATTACAGAGGAGAAGAGAGGAAGATATAACATTACAGAGGAGAAGAGAGGAGAAGAAGAGGGAATGTAGAAATATAACATTGTAGAAGAGGAGAAGAGAGGAAGATAGAACATTACAGAGGAGAAGAGAGGAGAAGAGAGGAAGATATAACATTACAGAGGAGAAGAGAGGAGAAAGAGGAAGATAGAACATTACAGTGAGAAGAGAGGAGAAGAGAGGAAGATATAACATTACAGAGGAGAAGAGAGGAAGATATAACATTACAGAGAGAAGAGAGAAGAGAGTGGGAAGACAGAACATTACAGAGGAGAAGAGAGGAAGATATAACATTTACAGAGGAGAAGAGAGGAGAAGAGAGGAAGATAGAACATTACAGAGGAGAAGAGAGGAGAAGAGAGGAAAGATATAACATTACAGAGGAGAAGAGAGGAAGATATAACATTACAGAGGAGAAGAGAGGAAATATAGAACATTACAGAGCAGAAGAGAGGAAATGTAGAATATTACAGAGGATAAGAGAGAGAAGAGAGGAAATGTAGAAAACAGAGGACAGGGGAAGATTACATTATATAGAAGAGAGGAAGATAAAATAAATACAGAGGAGAAGAGAGGAAGATAGAACATTACAGAGGATAAGAGAGGAGAAGAGAGGAAGATATAACATTACAGAGGAGAAGAGAGAAGATATAACATTACAGAGCAGAAGAGAGGAAGATAGAACATTACAGAGGAGAAGAGAGGAAGATAGAACATTACAGAGGAGAAGAGAGGAAGATATAACATTACAGAGGAGAAGAGAGGAGAAGAGAGGAAGATAGAACATTACAGAGAGAAGAGAGGAGAAGAGAAGAAGATAGAACATTACAGAGGATAAGAGAGGAGAAGAGAGGAAATGTAGAATATTACAGAGGAGAAGAGAGGAGAAGAGAGGAAGATATAACATTACAGAGGATAAGAGAGAGAAGGAGGAAATGTATAACATTACAGAGGAGAAGAGGAGAAGAGAGGAAATAGAACATTACAGAGGAGAAAGAGAAGAGAACATTACAGAGAGAAGAGAAGAAATATAACATTACAGAGGAGAAGAGAGGAAGATATAAGATTACAGAGCAGAAGAGAGGAAGATATAACATTACAGAGGAGAAGAGAGGAAGATATAACATTACAGAGAGAGAAGAGAGGAAGATATAACATTAAGCAGAGGAGGCAGGAGAAGATATAACATTACAGAGGAGAAGAGAGAAGATATAACACAGAGCAGAAGAGAGGAGAAGAGAGGAAGAGAAGAGAGAGGAAGATAGAACATTACAGAGGAGAAGAGAGGAAGATAGAACATTACAGAGGAGAAGAGAGGAGAAGAGAGGAAGAGAACATTACAGAGGAGAAGAGAGAAGAAGAAATAGAACATTACAGAGGAGAAGAGAGGAGAAGGGGAAGATATAACATTACAGAGGAGAAGAGAGGAAGATATAACATTACAGAGCAGAAGAGAGGAAATGTAGAAACATTACAGAGGAGAAGAGAGGAAGATATAACATTACAGAGGAGAAGAGAGAAGAGAGGAAATGTAGAACATTACAGAGGAGAAGAGAGAGAGAGAGAGAAGATAGAAATTACAGAGGAGAAAGAGGAAGATAGAACATTACAGAGGATAAGAGAGGAGAAGAGAGGAAATGTAGAACATTACAGAGGAGAAGAGAGGAGAAGAGAGGAAGATAGAACATTACAGAGGAGAAGAGAGGAAGATATAACATTACAGAGGAGAAGAGAGAAGAAGATAGAACATTACAGAGCAGAAGAGAGGAGAAGAGAGGAAGATATAACATTACAGAGGAGAAGAGAGGAGAAGAGAGGAAGATATAACATTACAGAGGAGAAGAGAGGAAGATAGAACATTACAGAGCAGAAGAGAGGAGAAGAGAGGAAATGTAGAACAACACAGAGGAGAAGAGAGGAGAAGAAGAGAGGAAGATAGAACATTACAGAGGAGAAGAGAGGAAGATATACAGAGCAGAAGAGAGGAAATGTAGAACATTACAGAGGAGAAGAGAGGAAGATATAACATTACAGAGGAGAAGAAGAAGAGAGGAAATGTAGAACATTAAGAGAGAAGAGAGAATAGGAAGATATAACAATACAGAGGAGAAGAGAGGAAGATAGAAACATTACAGAGGAGAAGAGAGGAGAAGAGAGGAAGATATAACATTACAGAGGAGAAGAGAGGAGAAGAAGAGAGGAAGATAGAACATTACAGAGGAGAAGAGAGGAAGATAGAACATTACAGAGGAGAAGAGAGGAAGATAGAACATTACAGAGGAGAAGAGAGGAAGATATAACATTACAGAGAGAGAAGAGTAGAACATTACAGAGAAGAGAGGAAGATATAGAACATTACAGAGGAGAAGAGAGGAGAAGAGAGGAAGATATAACATTACAGAGGAGAAGAGGAGAAGAGAGAAATGTAGAACATTACAGAGGAGAAGAGAGGAAGATGTATAACATTACAGAGAGAAGAGAGGAAGATATAACATTACAGAGGAGAAGAGAGGAAGATAGAACATTACAGAGGATAAGAGAGGAGAAGAGAGGAAATGTAGAACATTACACAGAGAGAGGAAGATAGAACATTACAGAGGAAGATATAACATTACAGAGGAGAAGAGAGAGGGAAAGATAGAACATTACAGAGGAGAAGAGAGGAGAAGAGAGGAAATGTAGAACATTACACAGGAGAAGAGAGGAAGATATAACATTACAGAGGAGAAGAGAGGAAGATATAACATTACAGAGGAGAAGAGAGGAAGATATAACATTACAGATAAGAAGAGAGGAAGATAGAACATTACAGAGGAAGAGAGAAGATATAACATTACAGAGGAGAAGAGAGGAAGATAGAACATTACAGACATAAGAGAGGAGAAGAGAGAAGATAGAACATTACAGAGGAGAGGAGAAGAGAGGAGAAGAGAGGAAGATAGAACATTACAGAGGAGAAGAGAGGAGAAGAGAGGAAGATAGAACATTACATACAGAGCAGAAGAGAGGAGAAGAGAGGAAATAGAACATTACAGAGGAGAAGAGAGGAAGATATAACATTACAGAGGAGAAGAGAGGGAAGATACAGAGGAGAAGAGAGGAGAAGAGAGGAAGATAGAACATTACAGAGGAGAAGAGAGGAAGATATAACATTAGAGAGGAGAAAGAGGAGAAGAGGAAGATAGAACATTACAGAGGAGAAGAGAGGAAGATAGAACATTACAGAGGAGGAAGATATAACATTACAGAGCAGAAGAGAGGAAAGATATAACATTACAGAGGAGAAGAGAGAAGATAGAACATTACAGAGGAGAAGAGGAAGAAGAGAGGAGAAGAGAGGAGAAGAGAGGAAGATAGAACATTACAGAGGATAAAGAGAGAAGAGAGGAAAGAGAGGAGAAGAGAGGAAGATATAACATTACAGAGGAGAAAGAAGGAGAAGAGAGGAAGTAGAACATTACAGAGGAGAAGAGAGGAAGATAGAACATTACAGAGGAGAAGAGAGGAGAAGAGAGGAAGATAGAAACATTACAGAGGAGAAGAGAGGAAGATAGAACATTACAGAGGATAAGAGAAGAAAAGGAAGATAGAACATTAGGAGAAGAGAGGAGAAGAGAGGAGAAGAGAGGAAGATATAACATTACAGAAGAGAGGAGAAGAGAGGAAGATAGAACATTACAGATAAGAAGAGAGGAAGATATAACATTACAGAGCAGAAGAGAGGAAATGTAGAACATTACAGAGGATAAGAGAGGAGAAGGAGAAATGAGAACATTACAGAGGAGAAGAGAGGAGAAGAGAGGAAGATAGGAACATTACAGAGGATAAGAGAGGAGAAGAGAGGAAATGTAGAACATTACAGAGGAGAAGAGAGGAGAAGAGGAGAAGATAGAACATTACAGAGGAGAAGAGAGGAAGATAGAACATTACAGAGGAGAAGAGAGAGGAAGATATATTACAGAGCAGAAGGAGATAAAGACATAACATCAACATGATATTATTATGAGAAGATATACCATCATACAGAAGAGATAAATGATATAACATCATTATATACAGAAGAGGATGAAGAGATAAGATATAAATATCATTAAGAGGAGAAGAGATGGAAGATATAACATTACAGAGGAGAAGAGAGGAAGATAGGAACATTGAGAGGAGAAGAGAGAGGAGAAGAGAGGAAGATAGAACATTACAGAGGAGAAGAGAGAAGAGAGAGAAAATGTAGAAACAACATTAGAGAGGAGAAGAGAGGAGAAGAGAGGAAGATATAAACTACAGATTAAGAGAGGGAAGAGGAAGACATTACAGATACAAATATAACATTACAGAGCAGAAGAGAGGAAATGTAGAAACATTACAGAGGAGGAGAAGAGAGGAAAAGATTACAGAGGAATGATAGAGAAGAGGAAGATAGAAACATTACAGAGGATAAGAAGGGAGAAGAGAGGAAATGTAGAACATTACAGAGGAGAAGAGAGGAGAAGAGAGGAAGAGAACACAGAGAGAAGAGTATAAAGATAAACATTACAGAGGAGAAGAGAGGAAGATATAACACAGAGGATAAGAGGAGAAGAGAGGAAATAGAAATCACAGAGGAGAAGAGAGGAAGAAGAACATTACAGAGGATAAAGATAGAACATTACAGAGAGAGCAGGGGAAGATATAACATTACAGATGAGAAGAGAGGAAGATATAACATTACAGAGCAGAAGAGAGGAAATGTAGAACATTACAGAGGAGAAGAGAGGAAGATATAACATTACAGAGGAGAAGAGAGGAAGATATAACATTACAGAGCAGAAGAGAGGAAATGTAGAACATTACAGAGGAGAAGAGAGGAGAGAGAGATATAACATTACAGAGGAGAAGAGAGGAAGATGTAGAACATTACAGAGGAGAAGAGAGGGAAGATATAACATTACAGAGGAGAAGAGAGAAGAGAGGAAGATATAACATTACAGAGGAGAAGAGAGGAAGATATAACATTACAGAGGAGAAGAGAGGAAGATATAACATTACAGAGGAGAAGAGAGGAAGATAGAACATTACAGAGGAGAAGAGAGGAAGATATAACATTACAGAGGAGAAGAGAGGAAGATATAACATTACAGAGGAGAAGAGAGGAGAAGAGAGGAAGATAGAACATTACAGAGGAGAAGAGAGGAGAAGAGAGGAAGATAGAACATTACAGAGGAGAAGAGAGGAAGATATAGAACATTACAGAGGAGAAGAGAGGAGAAGAGAGGAAGATATAACATTACAGAGGAGAAGAGAGGGAAGATATAACATTACAGAGAGAGAGAGAAGAGAGGAAGATATAACATTACAGAGGAGAAGAGAGGAGAAGAGAGAAGATAGAACATTACAGAGGAGAAGAGAGGAGAAGAGAGGAAGATGTAGAACATTACAGAGGAGAAGAGAGAGAAGAGAGGAAGATATAACATTACAGAGCAGAAGAGAGGAAATGTAGAACATTACAGAGGAGAAGAGAGGAGAAGAGAGGAAGATATAACATTACAGAGGAGAAGAGAGGAGAAGAGAGGAAATGTAGAACATTACAGAGGAGAAGAGAGGAGAAGAGAGGAAGATAGAACATTACAGAGGAGAAGAGAGGAAGATATAACATTACAGAGAAGAGAGGAAGATATAACATTATAGAGGAGAAGGAGAGGAAGCAAGGGAATTATAATGTATTCAAAATGGGCAGCAGAGGAATTGGTGTGTGTGTTTGTGTATGTGTGTGTGCGTGTGTGTGTGTGCGCACCATGATGAGTAACCTTGTCTGAGACCTGAAGATGTCTAGGCTTCAGCTCAGTGGGCTATCACCGTCTTCAGACACACCAAACACAAAAGCTCATCCATCTACAGCCCTGTTGAACATAGTAATCCTAACACCACTTCAGATTAAAACCAAATTCTATTGACAAATGAGAGGATTGGCTATACAGAGAAAGAGAGAGAGAGAGAGAGATTTGGTATCGTAGAAAAACCTCTTTCAATCCCAATGCCAGCCCCAGAATAGATGAGATATCCTGCGTGGATTGTAATCTCATCTCCTGCAAACACACACACACACACGACACACACACACACACACACACACACTATGATTGTCCATTTATATGTGATGTATACAGAAAGCTGTTGAACAGTAATAATGTGAGTGGTTATGCTTGCAGTAATATTATGGATAGTTCCTCTGATATGTAGAGAACTCTGGAATGATCTGTGACAGGGGCGCCCAACCAGTTGATCGCGGAGTGCTTGACAGTCGATCGCGGAGTGCTTGACAGTTGATCGCGGAGTGCTTGACAGTCGATCGCGGAGTGCTTGCCAGTTGATCGCGGAGTGCTTGACAAAGCTGATCGAGTGAGTGCTGGATGAGCCCGATCGCGGCGTGCGTGCGCCTGAGACGGTCGATCGCGGAGTGCTTGCCCGGTTGATCGCGGGGGACTCGCTTGACTGATGCCGATCAGCGGAGTGCTTGCCAGTTGATCGCGGAGTGCTTGCCAGTTGGTCGCGGAGTGCTTGACAGTCGATCGCGGAGTGCTTGCCAGTTGATCGCGGAGTGCTTGACAGTTGATTGCGGAGTGCTTGACAGTCGATCGCGGAGTGCTTGTCAGTCGATCGCGGAGTGCTTGACAGTTGATCGCGGAGTGCTTGACAGTCGATCGCGGAGTGCTTGCCAGTTGATCGCGGACTGCTTGACAGTCGATCGCGGAGTGCTTGCCAGTTGATCGCAGAGTGCTTGACAGTCGATCGCGGAGTGCTTGACAGTCGATCGCGGAGTGCTTGCCAGTCAATCACGGAGTGCTTGCCAGTTGATCGCGGACTGCTTGACAGTCGATCGCGGAGTGCTTGCCAGTTGATCGCGGAGTGCTTGACAGTCGATCGCGGAGTGCTTGACAGTCGATCGCGGAGTGCTTGCCAGTTGATCGCGGAGTGCTTGCCTGTTGATCGCGGAGTGCTTGCCAGTCGATCGCGGAGTGCTTGCCAGTCGATCATGGAGTGCTTGTCAGTCGATCGCGGAGTGCTTGACAGTCGATCGCGGAGTGCTTGCCAGTTGATCGCGGAGTGCTTGCCTGTTGATCGCGGAGTGCTTGCCAGTCGATCGCGGAGTGCTTGCCAGTTGATCATGGAGTGCTTGTCAGTCGATCGCGGAGTGCTTGACAGTCGATCGCGGAGTGCTTGCCAGTTGATCGCGGACTGCTTGACAGTTGATCGCGGAGTGCTTGCCAGTTGATCGCGGAGTGCTTGCCAGTTGATCGCGGAGTGCTTGACAGTCGATCGCGGAGTGCTTGCCAGTTGATCGCGGAGTGCTTGACAGTTGATTGCGGAGTGCTTGACAGTCGATCGCGGAGTGCTTGCCAGTCGATCGCGGAGTGCTTGACAGTCGATCGCGGAGTGCTTGCCAGTCGATCGCGGAGTGCTTGACAGTCGATCGCGGAGTGCTTGCCAGTCGATCGCGGAGTGCTTGCCAGTCGATCGCGGACTGTGACAGCCGTCGCATGCTTGCCAGTTGATCGCGGAGTGCTTGCCAGTTGATCGCGGAGTGCTTGCCAGTCAATCACGGAGTGCTTGCCAGTTGATCGCGGAGTGCTTGCCAGTTGATCGCGGAGTGCTTGCCAGTCGATCGCGGAGTGCTTGGCCAGTCGATCGCGGGAGGGCTTGTCAGTCGCATCGCGAGTGCTTTAAGCAATGATCGCGGGAGTGCTGTCAGTCGATCGCTGAGGGCTTGCCAGTCGATCGCTGGAGTGGTTGCCGGTCGATCGCCGAGTGCTTGGACTGATCGGCCGCGGAGGGCTTGCCAGTCGATCGCGAGTGCTTGCCAGTTTCCATCGCCGGAGTGCTTGCCATCTGATCGCTGAGTGCTTGACGAGTCGATCGCGGGAGGGCTTGCCAGTCGATCGCGGAGTGCTTGCCGCGTCGATCCTTGAGTGCTTGCCAGTTTGATCGCGGAGTGCTTGCCAGTCGATGGCGGAGTGCTCGCCAGTCGATCGCCGGAGTGCTTGCCAGTTGATGGCGGATGCTTGCCAGTCGTCGCGGGAGTGCTTGCCAGCGATCGCGAATGCTTGCAAGTCGATCGCGGAGTGCTTGCCAGTCGATCGCCGGCCAGCTGCATCGCCGGAGTGCTTGCCAGTCGATCGCGAGTGCTTGCCAGTCGATCGCGGAGTGCTTGCCCGTTGATCGCCGAGTGCTTATCGAGTCGATCGCGGAGTGCTTGCCAGTCGATCGCTGGAGTACTTCTGCCATGTCGATCGCGGAGCGCTTGCCAGTCGATCGTGGAGTCTTGCAGATCGGAGTGCTTGCCAGTTGATCGCTGAGTGCTGCCAGTCGACGCTGAGTGCTTG
>NW_027036912.1:0-16380 GCF_034236695.1 Oncorhynchus nerka | reverse complement strand
AAATTGTATTTGTCACATACACATGGTTAGCAGATGTTAATGCGAGTGTAGCGAAATTGCTTGTGCTTCTAGTTCCGACAATGCAGTGATAACCAACAAGTAATCTAACTAACAATTCTAAAACTACTGTCTTATACACAGTGTAAGGGGATAAAGAATATGTACATAAGGATATATGAGTGAGTGATGGTACAGAGCAGCATACAGTAGATGGTATCGAGTACAGTATATACATATGAGATGAGTATGTAGACAAAGTAAACAAAGTGGCATAGTTAAAGTGGCTAGTGATACATGTATTACATAAGGATGCAGTCGATGATGTAGAGTACAGTATATACGTATGCATATGAGATGAATAATGTAGGGTAAGTAACATTATATAAGGTAGCATTGTTTAAAGTGGCTAGTGATATATTTACATCATTTCCCATCAATTCCCATTATTAAAGTGGCTGGAGTTGGGTCAGTGTCAATGACAGTGTGTTGGCAGCAGCCACTCAATGGTGGCTGTTTAACAGTCTGATAGCCTTGAGATAGAAGCTGTTTTTCAGTCTCTCAGTCCCAGCTTTGATGCACCTGTACTGACCTCGCCTTCTGGATGATAGCAGGGTGAACAGGCAGTGGTTCGGGTGGTTGATGTCCTTGATGATCTTTATGGCCTTCCTGTAACATCGGGTGGTGTAGGTGTCCTGGAGGGCAGGTAGTTTGCCCCCGGTGATGCGTTGTGCAGACCTCACTACCCTCTGGAGAGACCTTACGGTTGAGGG
This sequence comes from Oncorhynchus nerka, assembly GCF_034236695.1. NCBI lineage: Eukaryota > Metazoa > Chordata > Actinopteri > Salmoniformes > Salmonidae > Oncorhynchus > Oncorhynchus nerka. Next base: position 15,610 of record NW_027036912.1, on the reverse strand, counting down.
CGGAGCAGTTGCCGTACCAGGCGGTGATACAGCCCGCCAGGATGCTCTCGATTGTGCATCTGTAGAAGTTTGTAGAGTGCTTTTGGTGACAAGCCGAATTTCTTCAGCCTCCTGAGGTTGAAGAGGCGCTGCTGCGCCTTCTTCACGGCAGCTGTCAGTGTGGAGTGGACCAATTCAGTTTGTCTGTGATGTGTATGCCGAGGAACTTAAACTTGCTACCCTCTCCACTACTGTTCCATCGATGTGGATAGGGGGTGTTCCCTCTGCTGTTTCCTGAAGTCCACAATCATCTCCTTAGTTTTGTTGACGTTGAGTGTGAGGTTATTTTCCTGACCACCACACTCCGAGGGCCCTCACCTCCTCCCTGTAGGCCGTCTCGTCGTTGTTGGTAATCAAGCCTACCACTGTTGTAGTCGATCCATAAACTTGATGATTGAGTTGGAGGCGTGCGTGGCCACGCAGTCGTGGGTGAACAGGGAGTACAGGAGAGGGCCTCAAGCTGCACTCCTGTGGGGCCCCGTGTTGAGGATCAGCGGGGAGGAGATGTTGTTGCCTACCCTCACCACCTGGGGCGGCCCGTCAGGAAGTCCAGTACCCAGTTGCACAGGGCGGGAGTCGAGACCCAGGGTCTCGAGCTTGATGGCGAGCTTGGAGGGTACTATGGTGTTGAATGCCGAGCTGTAGTCGATGAACAGCATTCTCACATAGGTATTCCTCTTGTCCAGGTGGGTTAGGGCAGTGTGCAGTGTGGTTGAGATTGCATCGTCTGTGGACCTATTTGGGCGGTAAGCAAATTGGAGTGGGTCTAGGGTGTCAGGTAGGGTGGAGGTGATATGGTCCTTGACTAGTCTCTCAAAGCACTTCATGATGACGGAAGTGAGTGCTACGGGCGGTAGTCGTTTAGCTCAGTTACCTTAGCTTTCTTGGGAACAGGAACAATGGTGGCCCTCTTGAAGCATGTGGGAACAGCAGACTGGTATAGGGATTGATTGAATATGTCCGTAAACACACCGGCCAGCTGGTCTGCGCATGCTCTGAGGGCGCGGCTGGGGATGCCGTCTGGGCCTGCAGCCTTGCGAGGGTTAACACGTTTAAATGTCTTACTCACCTCGGCTGCAGTGAAGGAGAGACCGCATGTTTTCGTTGCAGGCCCGTGTCAATGGCTTTTCATATTGTCTCAAGCGGGCAACTACAACCATGCCTGTTGTAGCCTACCATTTAAGCGGTGGACAGTGCACAACTTTAAATCTAACATCATTTGAGCTCTATTATTAAACGCGACTGTCTATCCCGGTCGGATAAACCTCAAGCAACCTCTCGAAGGCTCGGTGGGTAATCACATGGTCCTAAACACACCAGACCTCATTTTGTATCACATTCCAATGATAATACTGCCATTGACAAAATTAATTTTTTTTTCCCCAGTGAAAGTTGCGCACCTACCCCACATATACAATTATCTGTAAGGTCCTCAGTCGTAGTGAATTTTAAGCACAGATTTAACCTAAAGACCAGAGAAGTTTTCAATGCCTTGCAAAGAAGCACACCGATTTGGTAAAATAAAAGCAGACCTGAATATCCTTTGCACATTGGTGAAGCTGTTAATTAGGGTTTGAATGGTGTATCAATAAAAGCCAGTCACTCACAAGATACAGGCGTCCTTCCTGACTCAGTTGCGAAGGCAAGGAAACTGCTCAGGTTTCACCATAAGTGTCGGTGACTAAAACAGTTACAGAGTTTAATGGCTGTGATAGGAGAAAACTGAGGATGGACCAACAACAGTATGAGTTCTCAACATACTAACCTAAATGACAGTGAGGAAGTCTGTACAGATTTTTAAATTTTCCAAAACAATGCATCCTGTTTGCAATAAGGCAATCAAATAAAACTGCAAGAAATGTGAGTAAAAATGCTTTATGTCTGAGATACAATCGTTATGTTTGGAGCCATTCAACACAACATTACCACTCTTCATATGGCCTTCCTTGCATGGTGGTGGCTGCATCATGTTATCGTATCTTGTCATCGGCAGGACTATGGAGGTTTTTATGATACAAATGAATGGAATGAGCTAAGCACAGGTCAAATGTGAAGGAACACCTGGTTCTGTCAGCTCAACAGACACTGGGAGACAGTCAGCAAGACAATTGCACCAAACCCGGCCACTTGAGTTCTGAATGTTCCTGAGTGGCCTAGTTTACAGTTTTGACTTAAAAATGGCTGTCTAGCAATGATCAACAACCAACTGGCAGAGCTTGAAGAATGTTTAAATAATGTTGTACAATCCAGATGTGCAAAGCTCTTAGAGACTCACAGCTGCCAAAGGTGGTTCTAACATGTATTGATTCAGGAAGTTGAATACTTACCCACTATGTAAGTAGTTTTTATTTTTCATATTTTTGTTTTACAAATATTATACTTTTTCTTCCACCTTGACATTACAGAATATTTTGTGTAGATCGTTGACAATTCAATAGTGTAATCCCACTTTATAACACAAAAATAATGTGGAAAAATTAAACGGTGTGAATAGTGAAAGCAATGTACATCTCTATTCATACCAGTATACCAGGTTTCTCTCTGTCTGTCATCTCTATAAATGTTACTCCCCTTGTCCCTCTGCTCATCCCTCTCTTCCCCCCTCTCTCCCGGGCCCTGGTTTCAGAGGTGGTCTTGTCTTTGGGTGCGTCTTGCCTCGTTGTCTTCGAGGGCCACAGCCCTGGCCCCTGGTCCCTGCACGTTTCCATGGCGATGCCGAGGCTGAGGAGAGGGGCTGGGCGTGGAGGCTCTCAGCCTATCAGAGCCCAGGAGAGCCCAGCAGCACACCTACAGGGTCACCTGCCACGCCTGGGGAACAGGTGGGGACGGTGGTGTGTGTTTAAGATTGAGACAGGAGTGTGTGTTTTCAGATTAGGAAGGAGGAGGACAGGGGTGTGTTTCAGATGAAGGAGGGAGGGACAGGTGTGTGTGTTTTCAGATGGAGGGAGGAAGGGAAAGGAGTGTGTTTTTTAGATGGAAGGAAGGAGGAGGGACAGGTGTGTGTGTTTCAGATGGAGGAGGGAGGAGGACAGGTGTGTTTTTCAGATGGGAGAGGAAAGGAAAGGAGGACAAGTGTGTGTGTTTCAGATGAAGGAAGGGAGGGAGGACAAAGTGTGTATTTCAGATGGAAGAAAGGAGGGAAGGACAGGTATGTGTTTCAGATGAAGAAGGAAGGAAGGAAAGGAAGGACAAAGTGTGTGTTTCAGATGAAGGAAGGAGGAAAGGAGGGACAGGGTGTGTGTTTTCAGATGGAGGAAGGAGGGAGGACAGGAGTGTGTGTTTTCAGATGGAAGGGGAGGAGGACAGGTGTAATATGTGTTTTCCAGATGGAAAGGAAGGAAGGAAAGAAGGACAAATTATTTTTCGATAGAAGAACAAATGTATGTGTTTCAAATGGAAAGGAAAGAACAAGTATGTTTTTCAAATGGAGGGAGGACAAATGTATATTTTTCAGATGGATGGAAGGAGGGAGGAGGACAAGTGTGTGTTCAGATGGAAAGGAGGAAAGAGGACAAGGTGTGTAATTTCAGATGGAGGAAGGAGGAGGAGGACAGGTGTGTATGTTTCAGATGAAGAAAAGGAGGAGGAGGACAAGTGTGTTTTCAGATAAGAGAAGAGGAGGAACAGGAAGTGTGTTTTTCAGATGGAGGAAAGGAGGAAGGACAGGTGTGTGTGTTTTTCAGATGGAGAGGAGGGAGGGAGGAGGAGGACAAGTGTGTTTTTAGATGGAGGAAGGAGGAGGACAGGTGTGTGTTTCAGATGGAGGAGGACAGGTGTGTTTTTTCAGATGGAGAGGACAGGGTATATATTTTCAGATGGATGGAAGGAAAGGAAGAGGACAAGTAATAATAATATTTCAGATGGAGGGAGGAAGGGAGGAGGACAGTGTGTGTGTTTCAGATGGAAAGGAGGGAAAGGACAGTATATATATTTCAAATGGAAAGAAAAAAGGACAAGTGTATGTTTTCAGATGGAGAAGGAAGAGGAGGAGACAGGTATGTTTTCAGATGGAGGAGGAGGACAGGTGTGTATGTTTCAGATGAAGAAGGAAGGAAAGGAAAGGACAGAATGGTTTCAGATGGAGGAAGGAGGAGGGACAGGTGTGTGTGTTTCAGATGAAGGAAAACAGGGAAGGAGAGGACAGGTATGTATTTCAGATGGAAGAAAGGAAGGAGGACAGAGTATGTGTTTTTCAGATGAGGGATGAGGAAGGAAGAACAGAGTGTGTGTTTTTCAGATGGAAAGGAGAACAAAGTATGTATTTTAAATGGAGAAGAAAGGAGACAAGGTATGTGTTTTTAGATGGAGGGAGGACAGTGTGTGTTTCAAAGATGGAGAAAGATGATGGAGACAGAACAAGTGTTTTAGATAGAAGGAGGGGAGGGACAGGTGTGTGTGTTTTAGATAGAAGGAGGAAATGACAAAATGTGACTTAATGATGATGAAAGGAGGAGGACAGATGTGATAAACTTTCATGATAGAGCGGCCTCGGACAAGAGTATCAATTTTTAAATGGAGGAAAAGGGAAGGAAGGTGTGTGTTTTAAATGGAGAGAGAAAGAACAAGTGTGTGTGTTCAAATGAAGGAGGAGGGGACAAGTAATATTTCAAATGGAAGAAAGGAGGAGGGACAAGAGTGTGTTTTTCAAATGGAAAGGAAAGGAAGGACAGGTGTGTGTGTTTTCAGATGGGATGTTTTTAGGAAGGGGAAAGGAAGGACAAGTATGTGTTTTTCAGATGGAGAAGGACAGAGGACAGTGTGTGTATTTTCAGATGGAGATGAGGGAGGAGGGAGGGACAGGTATATATTTCCAGATGGAGGAAGGAGGGAGGACCGTGTGTGTGTTTCAGATGGAGGGAGGAACAAATGTGTGTTTCAAATGGAAGAAGGACAAGGTATGTGTTTTCAGATGGATGGAAAGAGGGAGGAGGACAGGTGTGTGTTTCAGATGGAGGGAAAGAGGAACAGGTGTGTGTTTCAATGGAGGAGGACAGGTGTGTGTTTTTCAGATGGAGGAAAGGGAGGGAGGGACAGGTGTGTATGTTTCACATGGAGGAAGGAAGGGAGGGAGGGACAGGTGTATGTTTTCAGATGGAGGAAGGGAGGAAGGGAGGGACAGGTGTGTGTTTTCAGATGGAAAGAAAAAGGGAAAGGGAGGAGGACAAAGTGTGTTTTCAGATGGAGGGAGGGAGGGAGACAGGTGTGTGTGTTTCAGATGGAGGAGGAGGGGACAAATGTGTTTCAGATGAAGAGGAGGGAGGACAGAATGTAATGTTTCAGATGAGGAAGGAGGAGGACAAGTGTGTGTGTTTTCAGATGGAGGGAAGGAGGGACGGACAAGTGTATGAATGTTTCCGGAGATGGAAAGAAAAAGGAAAGGAGAAGGAAAGGAAAGAACAAGTATGTGTGTTTCAGACGATGGGAAAAAAGGGAAGAACAAAGTATGTGTTTCAGATAGAAAGGAAGGAAAGGAAAAGGAAAGAGACAAGTGAAATATTTTAAATGAAAGAGAAAAGAGGAGGACAGGTATGTGTGTTTCAGATGGAGGAAGGGACAGACGGATAATGTGTTTCAGATGGAGAAGAGAGGGAGGACAGAGTGTGTGTTTTCAGATGGGAAGGATGGAGGGAGGACAGGAGTTATGTTTGTTTCAGATGGAGAAGGGAGGGAGGACAGGTGTGTGTTTTTCAGATGGAAGGAGGGACAGAGGGATTTAATTTAGAGAAAAGGAAGGAGGAGGACAAAATGTGTTTTTAGATGGAGAAAGACAGGTATGTGTGTTTCAGATGGAAGAAAAGGAGGAGGACAAGTATTTATGTTTTCAGATGGAAGGAAGGGAGGAAAGAAGGACAAGAGTGTGTGTTTCAGATGGAAGATGAAGGAGGAAGGAGGACAAGGAATAGTAATATTTCAAATGGAAAGGAAAGGAGTGAAAGGACAGAGTATGTGTTTTCAAATGGAGGAGGAAAGGAAGGACAGGTATGTGTGTTTCAGATGGAGAAGGAGGGAGGACAGGGTGTGTGTTTTCAGATGGAAGAAGGAGGAGGACAGGAGTGTTTTCAGATGTAGGAGGAGGACAGGTGTGTGTTTCAGATGGAGGAAGGAGGAGGGACAGGGTGTGTTTTTCAGATGGAGGAAGGAGGGAGGGACAGGAGTGTGTGTTTTCAGATGTAGGGAGGGAGGACAAGTGTGTTTTTAGATGGAGGAAGGGAGGGAGGGACAGGAGTGTGTGTTTCAGATGGAAGGGAGGACAGGTGTGTGTGTTTCAGATGGATGGAGAGGGAGGGAGGACAGGAGTGTGTGTTTTCAGATGGAAGGAAGGAGGGAGGAGGACAGAGGTGTTTTTAGATGGAGGAAGGAGGAGGGACAGGTGTGTGTTTCAGATGGAGGAAGGAGGACAGGTGTGTGTTTTCAGATGGAAGGAGGAGGACAGTGTTTGTGTTTTCAGATGGAGGAAGGAGGGAGGGACAGGAGTGTGTGTTTTCAGATGGAGGAAGGGAGGGACAGGGTGTGTGTTTTCAGATGGAGAAGGAAGGAGGAAGGACAGGAGTATGTGTTTCAGATGGAGGAAGGAGGAGGAGGACAGGTAGTGTGTGTTTTCAGATGGAGGGAGGGAGGGAGGGACAGGTGTGTGTTTCAGATGGAGGAAGGGAGGGAGGGACAGGAGTGTGTGTTTTCAGATGGAGGAAGGAGGAGGGACAGGTGTGTTTCAGATGGAAGGGAGGAGGGACAAGTATGTGTGTTTCAGATGTAAAGGGGGAAAGGGACAGGACAGTGTATGTTTTTAAATGGAAGGAAGGGAGGGACAAGTATGTGTTTAGATGGAGGAAGAAGAGGGGACAGGTGTGTTTTTCAGGATGGAGGAAAAAGGGCAAGAAGGAACAAGTATATTTTTAAGATGGAGGGAAGAGGAGGAAGAACAAGTGTGTATTTTTAATGAAGGAAGGAGGGAGGAACAAATGTGTGTGTTTCAGATGGAGGGAAGGAGGGACAGGAGTGTGTGTTTTCTGATGGAGGGGAGGGAGGGACAGGTATTTGTGTTTTCAGATGGAGGAGAAAGGGACAGGAAAGTGTTTTCAGATGGAGGAGGAGGAGGACAAAATGTGGGTTTTCAGATGAGGGAGGGAGGGAAATGTGTGTTTTCAGATGGAGAAGGAGGACAGAGGGTTTTCAGATGGAAGAGGGAGAGGGACAAAGTGTGTGTTTTCAATGGAAACAGGAGGACAGGAAAGTGTTTTAGAGGACAAAGTGTGTGTTTCCAGATGGAGGAAGGGAGGAGGGAATACAAATAGGGAGTGTGTGTTTCAGATGGAGGAAGGGAGGGAGGACAGGAGTGTGTTTTCAGATGGAGGGAGGGAGGAGGGACAGGAGTGTGTTTTTCAGATGGAGGTAGGGAAGGGAGGAACAGGTATTTCAAATGGAGGAAAAATGGAAAGGAGGGACAGGTGTGTGTATTTTAGATGAATGAAGGAAAGGAAAGACAGGAGTATATATATTTCAAATGAAGGAGAAAGGAAAGAGGGAACAAGAAATGTGCCAAATAGAGGAAAGGACAGGTGTGTGTGTTTCAGATGGATGGAAGGAAAGGAAGGAACAAGCTCTATTTTCAGATGGAGGAGTGGGAGGGACAGGAGAGTGTGTGTTTTCAGATGGAAGGAGGACAGGTGAGTGGAGGGAGGGGACAGGAGTGTGTGTTTTCAGATGAAGAGAAGGAGGAGGAGGGACAGGAGTGTTTTGGATGGAGGAAGGGAGGGAGGGAGGACAGGAGTAGTGTGTATTTCAGATGGAGGGAGGAGGGAAGGACAGGTGTGTGTGTTTCAGATGGAGGGAGGAGGGACAGGTGTTGTGTTTTCAGATGGAGGAAGGAGGAGGAGGACAGAGTGTGTTTTCAGATGGAGGAAGGAGGGAGGGACAGGGAGTGTGTGTTTCTGATGGAGGGAGGAGGAGGACAGGTGTGTTTTAAATGGAAGAAGGAGGGAGGACAGAGTGTATTTTTTGGGGATGGAGGAAGGAGGAGGACAGAGTGTATTTCGATGGAAAGGAGGAGGGACAGGTGTATGTTTTCAGGATGGAAAGGAAGGAAGGACAGGTGTGTGTGTTTCAGATGGAGGAGGAGGGAGGGAGGACAGGTGTGTGTGTTTCAGATGGAGGAAGGAGGAGGGACAGGAGGACAGTGTGTTTTCAGATGGAGGGGAGGGACAGGTGTGTTGTTTTCAGATGGAGGGAGGGACAAGTGTGTGTTTTCAGATGGAGGAGGGAGGGAGGGACAAATGTGATGATTCAGATGTGGACGGATGAGGAGAACAGATGCGCGTTTTTAGACGGGAGTGGGAGGATGGAGGACAGGTGTGTGCTTTCAGATGGAGGAAGGGAGGGACAGGTGTGTGTGTTTCAGATGGAGAATGGAGGGAAAGGAAAGGGTGTGTGTGTTTAGATTGGAAAGGGAGGGATGAAGACAGGTGTGCTTTTCGGGAGGGAGGGAGGGAGGGAACAGGTGTGTGTGTTTCTGATGGAGGAGGAGGAGGGAGGACAGGTGTGTGTGATTGGATGGAGGAGGGACAGGTGTGTGTGTTTCTCAGATGGAGGAGGAGGAGGGACAGGTGTGTGTTTTCAGATGAAGGAGGAGGGAAGGACAGGTGTGTGTGCTTCAGATGAAGGGAGGGGAGGGACAGGTGTGTGTTTCAGATGGAGGAAGGAGTGGAGGAGGAGTGTGTGTTATTCAAATAGAGAAAAAGAAGAGGAGGGACAGCAAGCATGTGTTCAAATAGAAAGGACAGGAGTGTGCCTTTCAGACGGAAAGAACAAGAGGCATGTACTTCAGATGGAGGGAGGGACAAAATGGTTTCAGATGGAGGAAGGGAGGGAAGGATTGTGTATTTTCAGATGATGAAGGAGTGGACAAAGTATGCTTCAGATGGACAGCTGGAGGAGGACAGGTGTTTTTAGATGGATGTGGCCGGGAGGAGGAGGGAGGGACAGGTGTGTGTGTTTCAGATGGAAGGAAGGAGGGAGGGACAGGGGTGTGTGTGCTCAGATGGAGTGAAGGAGGGAGGAGGGACAGGAGTGTGTGTTTAGATGGAGGAAGGGAGGAGGACAGGTGTGTGTGTTCAGATGGAGGGAGGGAGGAGGACAGGTGTGTGTGTTCAGATGGGAGGGAGGGGGAGGGACAGGTGTGTGTGTTGTTCCAGGATGGAGGGAGGATGGAGGAGGGACAGGTGTGTGTGAAGCTCAGATGGAGGAAGGAGGGAGGACAGGTGTGTGTGTTTCAGACGAGGGAGGAAGGAAGGGATGGAGGGAGGGAAGGACAGGTGTGTGTGTTTAGATGGAGGAAGGGAGGGAGGGAATGGAGACGTGGTCAGATGGAGGGAGGAGGTCGACGGAGGGACAGGTGATGTGATTCAGATGGAGGGACGGATAGGAGTGATGATTTTTAGATGGAGGAAGGAGGAAGGACAGGAGTGTGTTTTGACGATGGAGGAGACAGGTGTGTGGTTCCAGATGGAGAAGGAGGGAGGGGAGACGGATAATGATGATGACCATGATGCGCTCCTCAGACGTAGGAGGATGGAGGAGGAGCGTGTTCAGACGATGTGTGTTTAATGAAGGAGGTCAGACGGATGTGTAATGATTTATCAGATGAGGTGGGAAAGGAAAGAACAAAATATATGTATTTTCAAATGAAAAGGAAAGGAAAGGAAGGAAAGAAACAAAGGAACAGGATGTGTTTTTGGAGTGAAGGAAAGAAAGAAGGACAGGTGTGTGTTTTTAGATGGAGGAAGGGAGGGAGGACAGGTGTGTGTGTTCGATGGATGGAAGGGGGAGGAAGGGACAGGTGTGTGTGTTCGATGGAGGAAGGAGGGAGGGAGGGACAGGTGTCAGGTTTTCAGATGGAGGGAGGGAGGAGGAGGGAGAGGTGTGGTTTTCCAGATGGAGGAGAGGGAGGACAGAGTTTGTGTTTCAGATAGAGAAGGAAGGAGGGAGGAGGGACACAGAGTAATATTTCAGATGGAGAAGGAGGGGACAGGTATGTGTTTTCAGATGGAGGAGGAGGAATGGGAGGAAGGAAGGTGTGTGTGTGTTCAGATGGAAGGAAAGGAGGAAAGACAGAGTGTGTGTTTTTTTTGGAGAAAGGAGGGGACAGGTGTTTGTGTTTTTCAGATGGAGGGAGGAGGAGGGACAGGTGTGTGTGTTTTCAGATGGAGGAAGGAGGAGGGAGGGACAGGGTGTGTGTGTTTCAGATGGAGGAAGGAGGGAGGACAGGTGTGTGTTTTCAGATGGAGGGAGGGAGGGAGAGGAAGGTGGAAGGAGGGAGGGACAGGTGTGTGTTTCAGATGGAGGAAATGAAAGGAATGGAGGAAGATGGGACAAGTGTGTTTTCAGATGCGGGAGGAGGACAGGTATGTGTGTTTTCAGATGGAGGAGGGAGGGACAGGTGTGTGTTTTCAGATGGATGGAGGAGGAGGACATGAGTGTGTGTTTTCAGATGGAGGAAGGAGGAGGAGGACAGAGTGTGTGTTTTTAGATGGAAGGAAGGAAGGAAAGAAGGAAAGGAACAAGTATTAATATTTCAAATGATAGAAAGGAAGGAAGAGACAAAGTAATATTTTAAATGGAAGGAAGGAGGAGGACAGGGATGTGTGTGTTTCAGATGGAGGGAGGGAGGAAGGGACAGGTGTGTGTTTTTCAGATGGAGGAGGGAGGACAGGTGTGTGTGTTTCAGATGGAGGAAGGGGAGGGAGGGACAGGAGTGTGTGTTTTTCAGATAGAGGAGGAGGGAGGACAGGAGTGTGTGTTTTCAGATGGAGGAAGGGAGGGAGGGAGGACAGTGTGTGTTTCCAGATGGAGGGAGGAGGAGGGACAGGAAATGTGTGCTCAGATGGAGGAAGGGAGGGAGGGAACAGGTGTGTTTCAGATGGAGGAAGGGATGGAGGGAGGACAGGTGTGTGTGTTTCAGATGGAGGAAGGGAGGGAGGGACAGGTGTGTGTTTTCAGATGGAGGAAATGGAGGGAGGGAGGACAGGTGTAAAAAAGTTTTTCAGATGGAGGGAGGACAGGAAGTGTGTTTTCAGATGGAGGAAAGGGAGGGAACAGGTGTGTATTTAGATGGAGGAAGGAGGAAGACAGGTATGTGTGTTTCAGATGGAGGAAGGGAGGAGGACAGGTGTGTGTGTTTTCAGATGGAGGAAGGAGGAGGAGGACAGGTGTTGTGTTTCAAATGGAGGAGGTGGAGGAGGGACAGGTGTGTTTTCAGATGGAAGAAGGGAGGAGGACAGGAGACGTGTATGTTTTCGATGGAGAAGGAGGGAGGAGGACAGGAGTGTGTGTGTTTCAGATGGAGGAAGGAGGAGGGACAGGATGTGTTTTCAGATGGAGGAAGGGAGGGAGAGACAGGTGTGTGTGTTTTCCAGATGGAGGAAGGAGGGAGGGACAGGAGTATGTGTTTCAGATGGAGGAAGGGAGGGAGGACGGATGAGTGTGTGTTTCAGATGGAGGGAGAGGAGAGGACAGGTATTTGTTTTTTCAGATGAAGGAAGGACAAAGTGTGTTATTTTTAGGGAGGGAAGGGACAAATAAGGAGTGTGTTTTTTTCAGATGGAGGGAAGGGACAGGTGGTGTGTTTCAGATGGAGGAAGGAGAGGGAGGACAGGTGTGTGTTTTTTCAGATGGAGGAGGGAGGGAGGAGGGACAGGAGTGTGTGTTTCAGATGGAGGAGGGGAGGGACAGGTGTTTTTCAGATGGAGGAGGACAGGTTTTTTCAGATGGAGGGAGGACAGGTGTGTGTGTGCTCAGATGGAGGAAGGAGGGGAGGACAGGAGTGTGTGTTTTCCAGATGGAGGAAGGGAGGAGGAAGGAACAGGAAATGTGTTTTCTGATGGAAGGGGAAAGGAGGGGAGGAGGACAGGAGTGTGTGTTTCAGATGGAAAGAGAGGGAGTAGACAGGTATGTATTTCAGATGGAGAGAGGAGTGAAAGAAAGGGACAAAATGTGTTTTCAGATGGAGAAGGAGGGAGGGAAGACAGAGGTGTGTGTTTTCAAATAGAAAGGGAGGGAGGACAGGAGTGTGTTTTCAGATGGAGGAGGAGGAGGGACAGGACAGGTGTATAATGTTTTCAAATGGAGGGAGGGAGGAGGGACAGGTGTGTGTGTTTTAGATGGAGGAAGGAGGGAGGGACAGGTGTGTGTTTTCAGATGGAGGAAGGAGGGACAGGAGCAGGAGTGTGTTTTCAGAGGAAGGAGGGAGGGAGAACAGGAGTGTGTTTCAGATGGAGAAGGGAGGACAGGAGGGACAGAGTGTGTATTTTCAGATGGAGGGGAGGAGGAGGTGTGTGTGTTTTCAGATGGAGGAAGGAGGAGGACAGGTGTGTGTTTTCAGATGGAGGACAGGAGGTATGTGTTGAGGGAGGGACAGGACAGGGTGTGTTTCAGATGGAGGAGGAAGGGAGGGAGGAGGTGTGTGGTTTTCAGATGGAGGAAGGGAGGGAGGGAGGGACAGGTGTGTGTGTTTTCAGATGGAGGGAGGGAGGGACAGCTATGTGTTTTCTCAGAATGGAGGAGGGAGGAGGAGGACAGGTGTGTGTTTTCAGATGGAGGAGGAGGAGGACAGTATGTATGTTTTTAGATGGAGGAAGGAGGGAGGACAGGTGTGTGTTTTTCAGATGGAGGGGAGGAGGGAGGACAGGAGTGTGTGTTTCAGATGGAGGAAGGGAGGGAGGACAGGTGTGTGTGTTTCAGATGGAGGAAGGAGGGAGGGACAGGTGTGTGTGTTTCAGATGGAGGGAGGGAGGGACAGGTGTGTGTGTTTTTCAGATGGAGAGGAGGGAGGACAGTGTGTGTTTTCAGATGGAGGAGGGGGAGGGAGGGAGGGAAGGAGGAAGAAGAACAAGTTTAAAATGGAAGAAAAAGAGGAGGGAGGGACAGGAGTGTGTGTTTTCTGATGGAGGAAGGAGGAGGGAGGGACAGGAGAACAAATGTATTTCAAATAGAGGAAGAAAGAACAGGTAATGTGTTTCAAATGAAGGAAGATGATGAGGGAGGGACAGGTGTTTGAATCAGATGGAGAGAAGGAGGAGATGCGTGTTTCAGACGGATGGAGGATGGAGGAGGGACAGGTGTGTATTTTCCAGACGATGGATGATGAGGATGACATGTGCCAGAATGGAAGGAGATGATGACAGATGCGAAGGAGGGAAGGACAAGTATTTGCGTTTCAGATAGAGAATGAGGAGATGGAAAGGAAGACAGGTGTGTGTTTTTGGATTGAAAGAATGATGATGAACAAGATAAATATTTCAAATAGAGAAGGGGAAAAGGAAGAGACAGAATCATGTGTGTTTCCAGACGGAGGATGATGGATTGGATGCGTGCTTTAGACGGATGGAGAGGATGGAGGACAGGTGTGTGTTTCACGATGGAGGACAGGAGGGAGGGACAGGATGATGATGTGTTTTCAGATGGAGGAAGGAGGAGGACAAGTGTTTCAGACGATGGATGGAGGGAGGGAGCGGAGACGGACAGGTGATGTGTGTTTTCAGATGTAGGGAGGGAGGGACAGGAGTGTGTGTTTTCAGATGGAGGAAGGAGAGGGACAGAGTGGCGTTTTCAGATGGAGAAGGAGGAGGGAGGGACAGAGTGTGTGTTTTCAGATGGAGGGAGGGAGGGAGGGACAGGAGTGTGTGCTTCAGATGGAGGAGGGAGGACAGGATGTGTGTGTTTTCAGATGGAGGAGGGGGGAGGGACAGGTGTGTGTGTTTCAGATGGAGGGAGGAGGGACAGGAGGTAGGTTTTCTAGATGGAGGAAGGAGGAGGAGGGACAGGCATGTGCCTTTCAGATGGAGGGAGGAGGAGGGACAGGGTGTGTGTGTTTCAGATGGAGGGAGGAGGAGGGAGGGACAGGAGTGTGTGTTGTTTCAGATGGAGGGAGGGAGGAGCACAGGGGTGTGTTTTCAGATGATAGAAGGGAGGGAAGGACAGGTGTGTGTTTTCCAGATGGAGGAGGGAGGGAGGGACAGGTGTGTGTGTTTTCAGATGGAGGAGGGAGGGAGGGACAGGTGTGTGCGTTTTCAGATGGAGGAAGGAGGAGGGACAGGAGTGCAGGTGTTTTCAGATGTATGGAGGAGGACAATGCGTTTTAGATGGAGGAAGGAGGAGGAGGGACAGGTGACGGATTTCAGATGGAGGGAGGGACAGGAAGATGAGGCCCAGGCCTCCAGACGGATTTCAAGATGGAGGGAAGGAAAGGACAGATTGTGTGTTTCAGATGGAGGAAGAGAAAACAGGAAGTGTGTTTTCTCTGAGGAAAGGAAGGAGGACAGGAGTGTGTATTCAGATGGAGAAAAAGGAGGACAGGTGTGTGTGTTTCAGATGGAGGGAAGGAAAGGAAAGGACAAGTGTGTGTTTCAGATGGAGGACAGGAGGGACAGGATGTGTGTTTCAGGAGAATGGAGGGGAGGGAGGGGAGGGACAGGAGGTGTGTTTTCAGATGGAGGGAGGAGGAGGGACAGGTGTGTGTGTTTCAGATGGAGGGGGAGGAGGGACAGGAGTGTGTGTTTTAGATGGAGGAAGGAGGGAGGACAGGTGTGTTTTCAGATGGAAGGGATGGAGGACAGGTGAGATGAGGGAGGACAGGTGTGTGTGTTTTCAAAGATGGAGGAGGAGGGAGGGACAGGTGTGTGTTCAGATTTAGATGGAGGGAGGGACAGTGTGTGTTTTTAGATGGAGGGAAGGAGGAAGGACAGGAGTGTGTGTTTTAGACGGGATGAAGGAGGAGGACAGGTGTGTGTGTTCCAGATGGAGAAGGAGGGAGGGGACAGGTGTTTGTGTTCCAGACGGATGGAGGAGGAGTGGAGGACAAGGTGTGTGTTTCAGACGGAGAAGAGAGGAGGACAGCTGTGTGTGCTTCGACGGAGGAGGGAGGAGGGACAGGAGTGCAGGTTTCAGACGGAGGAAGGAGGAGAACAGGAGTGTGTTTTCAGATGGAGGAGGAGGAGGAAGGAACAGGTGCGTGTTTCAGACGGAAGAAGGAAGAGAGGACAGGTGTGTGTTTCAGATGGAGAGGGAGGGACAGGTGTGTGTGTGTGTCTAGATGGAGGAGGAGGGAGGGACAGGAGGTTGTGTTTTCAGATGGAGGGAAAGGGGAGGGAGGGAGGGAGGGACAGGTGTGTGTGTTTTCGACGGAGGGAGGAGGGACAAGGTGTGTTTTAGACGGATGAAGGGAGGGGAAGGACAGATGATGTGTTTCTTAGACGGAGGATGAAGGGACAAATGCGTGCGTGTCTCCAGACGGATTTTCAAATGGGAGGGAGGAGGAAAGGAAAGCTCAAAATATATTTCAGATGGATAATGAAGGGAGGGACAGGAGTGTGTGTTTCCAGATGGATAGAAGGATGTGATAGACAGGTGTGTGTGTTTGGGATGGAGGGAGGAGGGAGGACAGGTGTGTGTGTCTGATGGAGCAGCGAGTGGAGGGACAGGAGTGTGTTTCAGATTTGGATGGAAGGAGGAGGAGGACAGGTGTGTTTTTAGATGGATGAAGGAGAGGAGGACAGGATGTGTTGATGTCTCAGATGGAGGA
>NW_027036911.1:0-16380 GCF_034236695.1 Oncorhynchus nerka | reverse complement strand
ATTTTCACAACACAACCCTGTCTTCTCCCTGTTCTATTCTCACAACATTACCCTGTCTTCTCCCTGTTCTATTCTCACAACATTACCCTGTCTTCTCCCTGTTCTGTTCTCTGCCAACATTACCCTGTCTTCTCCCTGTTCTGTTCTCTCACAACATTACCCTGTCTTCTCCTGTTCTGTTCTCTCACAACACCACCCTGTCTTCTCCTGTTCTGTTCTCTCACAACATTACCGTCTTCTCTCTGTTCTGTTCTCTCACAATGATTATCCTGTCTTCTCCTGTTCTGTTCTCTCTCACATTACCCTGTCTTCTCCCTGTTCTGTTCTCTCACAACACCACCCTGTCTTCTCCCTGTTCTGTTCTCTCACACCATTACCCTGTCTTCTCTCTGTTCTGTTCTCTCACAACATTATCCTGTCTTCTCCCTGTTCTGTTCTCTCACATTACCCTGTCTTCTCCCTGTTCTGTTCTCTCACATTACCCTGTCTTCTCTCCCTGTTCTGTTCTCTCACAACACCACCCCTGTCTTCTCCTGTTCTGTTCTCTCACATCATTACCCTGTCTTCTCTCTGTTCTGTTCTCTCACAACATTATCCTGTCTTCTCCCTGTTCTGTTCTCTCACATTACCCTGTCTTCTCCCTGTTCTGTTCTCTCACATTACCCTGTCTTCTCCCTGTTCTGTTCTCTCACAACACAACCCTGTCTTCTCTCTGTTCTGTTCTCACAACATTACCCTGTCTTCTCTCTGTTCTGTTCTCTCACAACATTATCCTGTCTTCTCCCTGTTCTGTTCTCTCACATTACCCTGTCTTCTCCCTGTTCTGTTCTCTCACATTACCCTGTCTTCTCCCTGTTCTGTTCTCTCACAACACAACCCTGTCTTCTCCCTGTTCTGTTCTCACAACATTACCCTGTCTTCTCTCTGTTCTGTTCTCTCACAACACAACCCTGTCTTCTCCCTGTTCTGTTTTCTCACAACACAACCCTGTCTTCTCCCTGTTCTACCTCTCACAACATTACCCTGTCTTCTCCCTGTTCTGTTCTCTCACAACATTATCCTGTCTTCTCCCTGTTCTGTTCTCTCACAACATTATCCTGTCTTCTCTGTTTCTATTTTCACAACACAACCCTGTCTTCTCCCTGTTCTATTCTCACAACATTACCCTGTCTTCTCCCTGTTCTATTCTCACAACATTACCCTGTCTTCTCCCTGTTCTGTTCTCTCACAACATTACCCTGTCTTCTCCCTGTTCTGTTCTCTCACATTACCCTGTCTTCTCCCTGTTCTGTTCTCTCACAACACCACCCTGTCTTCTCCCTGTTCTGTTCTCTCACAACATTACCCTGTCTTCTCTCTGTTCTGTTCTCTCACAACATTATCCTGTCTTCTCCTGTTCTGTTCTCTCATTACCCTGTCTTCTCCTGTTCTGTTCTCTCACAACACCACCCTGTCTTCTCCCTGTTCTGTTCTCTCACAACATTACCCTGTCTTCTCTCTGTTCTGTTCTCTCACAACATTATCCTGTCTTCTCCCTGTTCTGTTCTCTCACATTACCCTGTCTTCTCCCTGTTCTGTTCTCTCACATTACCCTGTCTTCTCCCTGTTCTGTTCTCTCACAACACAACCCTGTCTTCTCTCTGTTCTGTTCTCTCACAACACAACCCTGTCTTCTCCCTGTTCTGTTCTCACAACATTACCCTGTCTTCTCTCTGTTCTGTTCTCTCACAACACAACCCTGTCTTCTCCCTGTTCTGTTCTCTCACAACATTACCCTGTCTTCTCCCTGTTCTGTTTTCTCACAACACAACCCTGTCTTCTCCCTGTTCTGTTCTCTCACATTACCCTGTCTTCTCCCTGTTCTGTTCTCTCACAACACAACCCTGTCTTCTCTCTGTTCTGTTCTCTCACAACACAACCCTGTCTTCTCCCTGTTCTGTTCTCACAACATTACCCTGTCTTCTCTCTGTTCTGTTCTCTCACAACACAACCCTGTCTTCTCCCTGTTCTGTTCTCTCACAACATTACCCTGTCTTCTCCCTGTTCTGTTTTCTCACAACACAACCCTGTCTTCTCCCTGTTCTACCTCTCACAACATTACCCTGTCTTCTCTCTGTTCTGTTCTCTCACAACGTTATCCTGTCTTCTCCCTGTTCTGTTCTCTCACAACATTATCCTGTCTTCTCCCTGTTCTATTTTCACAACACAACCCTGTCTTCTCCCTGTTCTATTCTCACAACATTACCCTGTCTTCTCCCTGTTCTATTCTCACAACATTACCCTGTCTTCTCCTGTTTTGTTCTCTCACAACATTACCCTGTCTTCTCCTGTTCTCTCTGAACAGTACCCTGTCTTCTCTGTTCTGTTTTCTCACAACATTACCCTGTCTTCTCTCTGTTCTGTTCTCTCACAACACAACCCTGTCTGCTCTCTGTTCTGTTCTCTCACAACACAACCCTGTCTTCTCCCTGTTCTGTTCTCACAACATTACCCTGTCTTCTCTCTGTTCTGTTCTCTCACAACACAACCCTGTCTTCTCCCTGTTCTGTTCTCTCACAACACCACCCTGTCTTCTCCCTGTTCTGTTCTCTCACAACATTACCGTCTTCTCTCTGTTCTGTTCTCTCACAACATTATCCTGTCTTCTCCCTGTTCTGTTCTCTCACATTACCCTGTCTTCTCCCTGTTCTGTTCTCTCACAACACCACCCTGTCTTCTCCCTGTTCTGTTCTCTCACAACACCACCCTGTCTTCTCCTGTTCTGTTCTCTCCACCCATTACCCTGTCTTCTCTCTGTTCTGTTCTCTCACAACATTATCCTGTCTTCTCCCTGTTCTGTTCTCTCACATTACCCTGTCTTCTCCCTGTTCTGTTCTCTCACATTACCCTGTCTTCTCCCTGTTCTGTTCTCTCACAACATTACCCTGTCTTCTCCCTGTTCTGTTCTCTCACAACACCACCCTGTCTTCTCCCTGTTCTGTTCTCTCACAACATTACCGTCTTCTCTCTGTTCTGTTCTCTCACAACATTATCCTGTCTTCTCCCTGTTCTGTTCTCTCACATTACCCTGTCTTCTCCCTGTTCTGTTCTCTCACAACACCACCCTGTCTTCTCCCTGTTCTGTTCTCTCACACCATTACCCTGTCTTCTCTCTGTTCTGTTCTCTCACAACATTATCCTGTCTTCTCCCTGTTCTGTTCTCTCACATTACCCTGTCTTCTCCCTGTTCTGTTCTCTCACATTACCCTGTCTTCTCCCTGTTCTGTTCTCTCACAACACCACCCTGTCTTCTCCCTGTTCTGTTCTCTCACATCATTACCCTGTCTTCTCTCTGTTCTGTTCTCTCACAACATTATCCTGTCTTCTCCCTGTTCTGTTCTCTCACATTACCCTGTCTTCTCCCTGTTCTGTTCTCTCACATTACCCTGTCTTCTCCCTGTTCTGTTCTCTCCCACACCTTTTAACCCTGTCTTCTCTCTGTTCTGTTCTCACAACATTACCCTGTCTTCTCTCTGTTCTGTTCTCTCACAACATTATCCTGTCTTCTCCCTGTTCTGTTCTCTCACATTACCCTATCTTCTCCCTGTTCTGTTCTCTCACATTACCCTGTCTTCTCCCTGTTCTGTTCTCTCACAACACAACCCTGTCTTCTCCCTGTTCTGTTCTCACAACATTACCCTGTCTTCTCTCTGTTCTGTTCTCTCACAACCCCTGTCTTCTCCTGTTCTGTTTTCTCACAACACAACCCTGTCTTCTCCTGTTCTACCTCTCACAACATTACCCTGTCTTCTCCTGTTCTGTTCTCTCACAACATTATCCTGTCTTCTCCTGTTCTGTTCTCTCACAACATTATCCTGTCTTCTCCCTGTTCTATTTTCACAACACAACCCTGTCTTCTCCCTGTTCTATTCTCACAACATTACCCTGTCTTCTCCCTGTTCTATTCTCACAACATTACCCTGTCTTCTCCTGTTCTGTTCTCTCACAACATTACCCTGTCTTCTCCCTGTTCTGTTCTCTCACATTACCCTGTCTTCTCCTGTTCTGTTCTCTCACAACACCACCCTGTCTTCTCCTGTTCTGTTCTCTCACAACATTACCCTGTCTTCTCTCTGTTCTGTTCTCTCACAACATTATCCTGTCTTCTCCCTGTTCTGTTCTCTCACATTACCCTGTCTTCTCCCTGTTCTGTTCTCTCACAACACCACCCTGTCTTCTCCCTGTTCTGTTCTCTCACAACATTACCCTGTCTTCTCTCTGTTCTGTTCTCTCACAACATTATCCTGTCTTCTCCCTGTTCTGTTCTCTCACATTACCCTGTCTTCTCCCTGTTCTGTTCTCTCACATTACCCTGTCTTCTCCTGTTTCTGTTCTCTCACAACACAACCCTGTCTTCTCTCTGTTCTGTTCTCTCACAACACAACCCTGTCTTCTCCCTGTTCTGTTCTCACAACATTACCCTGTCTTCTCTCTGTTCTGTTCTCTCACAACACAACCCTGTCTTCTCCCTGTTCTGTTCTCTCACAACATTACCCTGTCTTCTCCCTGTTCTGTTTTCTCACAACACAACCCTGTCTTCTCCCTGTTCTACCTCTCACAACATTACCCTGTCTTCTCTCTGTTCTGTTCTCTCACAATCATATCCTGTCTTCTCCTGTTCTGTTCTCTCACAACATTATCCTGTCTTCTCCCTGTTCTATTTTCACAACACAACCCTGTCTTCTCCCTGTTCTATTCTCACAACATTACCCTGTCTTCTCCCTGTTCTATTCTCA
This sequence comes from Oncorhynchus nerka, assembly GCF_034236695.1. Lineage (NCBI taxonomy): Eukaryota > Metazoa > Chordata > Actinopteri > Salmoniformes > Salmonidae > Oncorhynchus > Oncorhynchus nerka. The sequence continues at coordinate 11,605 of NW_027036911.1, read as the reverse complement.
CAACATTACCCTGTCTTCTCCCTGTTCTGTTCTCTCACAACATTACCCTGTCTTCTCCCTGTTCTCTCACAACAGTACCCTGTCTTCTCTCTGTTCTGTTTTCTCACAACATTACCCTGTCTTCTCTCTGTTCTGTTCTCTCACAACACAACCCTGTCTGCTCTCTGTTCTGTTCTCTCACAACACAACCCTGTCTTCTCCCTGTTCTGTTCTCACAACATTACCCTGTCTTCTCTCTGTTCTGTTCTCTCACAACACAACCCTGTCTTCTCCCTGTTCTGTTCTCTCACAACACCACCCTGTCTTCTCCCTGTTCTGTTCTCTCACAACATTACCGTCTTCTCTCTGTTCTGTTCTCTCACAACATTATCCTGTCTTCTCCCTGTTCTGTTCTCTCACATTACCCTGTCTTCTCCCTGTTCTGTTCTCTCACAACACCACCCTGTCTTCTCCCTGTTCTGTTCTCTCACACCATTACCCTGTCTTCTCCCTGTTCTGTTCTCTCACACCATTACCCTGTCTTCTCTCTGTTCTGTTCTCTCACAACATTATCCTGTCTTCTCCCTGTTCTGTTCTCTCACATTACCCTGTCTTCTCCCTGTTCTGTTCTCTCACATTACCCTGTCTTCTCCCTGTTCTGTTCTCTCACAACACCACCCTGTCTTCTCCCTGTTCTGTTCTCTCACATCATTAGCCTGTCTTCTCTCTGTTCTGTTCTCTCACAACATTATCCTGTCTTCTCCCTGTTCTGTTCTCTCACATTACCCTGTCTTCTCCCTGTTCTGTTCTCTCACATTACCCTGTCTTCTCCCTGTTCTGTTCTCTCACAACACAACCCTGTCTTCTCTCTGTTCTGTTCTCACAACATTACCCTGTCTTCTCTCTGTTCTGTTCTCTCACAACATTATCCTGTCTTCTCCCTGTTCTGTTCTCTCACATTACCCTGTCTTCTCCCTGTTCTGTTCTCTCACATTACCCTGTCTTCTCCCTGTTCTGTTCTCTCACAACACAACCCTGTCTTCTCCCTGTTCTGTTCTCACAACATTACCCTGTCTTCTCTCTGTTCTGTTCTCTCACAACACAACCCTGTCTTCTCCCTGTTCTGTTTTCTCACAACACAACCCTGTCTTCTCCCTGTTCTACCTCTCACAACATTACCCTGTCTTCTCCCTGTTCTGTTCTCTCACAACATTATCCTGTCTTCTCCCTGTTCTGTTCTCTCACAACATTATCCTGTCTTCTCCCTGTTCTATTTTCACAACACAACCCTGTCTTCTCCCTGTTCTATTCTCACAACATTACCCTGTCTTCTCCCTGTTCTATTCTCACAACATTACCCTGTCTTCTCCCTGTTCTGTTCTCTCACAACATTACCCTGTCTTCTCCCTGTTCTGTTCTCTCACATTACCCTGTCTTCTCCCTGTTCTGTTCTCTCACAACACCACCCTGTCTTCTCCCTGTTCTGTTCTCTCACAACATTACCCTGTCTTCTCTGTTCTGTTCTCTCACAACATTATCCTGTCTTCTCCCTGTTCTGTTCTCTCACATTACCCTGTCTTCTCCCTGTTCTGTTCTCTCACAACACCACCCTGTCTTCTCCCTGTTCTGTTCTCTCACAACATTACCCTGTCTTCTCTCTGTTCTGTTCTCTCACAACATTATCCTGTCTTCTCCCTGTTCTGTTCTCTCACATTACCCTGTCTTCTCCCTGTTCTGTTCTCTCACATTACCCTGTCTTCTCCCTGTTCTGTTCTCTCACAACACAACCCTGTCTTCTCTCTGTTCTGTTCTCTCACAACACAACCCTGTCTTCTCCCTGTTCTGTTCTCACAACATTACCCTGTCTTCTCCCTGTTCTGTTTTCTCACAACACAACCCTGTCTTCTCCCTGTTCTACCTCTCACAACATTACCCTGTCTTCTCTCTGTTCTGTTCTCTCACAACGTTATCCTGTCTTCTCCCTGTTCTGTTCTCTCACAACATTATCCTGTCTTCTCCCTGTTCTATTTTCACAACACAACCCTGTCTTCTCCCTGTTCTATTCTCACAACATTACCCTGTCTTCTCCCTGTTCTATTCTCACAACATTACCCTGTCTTCTCCCTGTTCTGTTCTCTCACAACATTACCCTGTCTTCTCCCTGTTCTCTCACAACAGTACCCTGTCTTCTCTCTGTTCTGTTTTCTCACAACATTACCCTGTCTTCTCTCTGTTCTGTTCTCTCACAACACAACCCTGTCTGCTCTCTGTTCTGTTCTCTCACAACACAACCCTGTCTTCTCCCTGTTCTGTTCTCACAACATTACCCTGTCTTCTCTCTGTTCTGTTCTCTCACAACACAACCCTGTCTTCTCCCTGTTCTGTTCTCACAACATTACCCTGTCTTCTCCCTGTTCTGTTCTCTCACAACATTACCCTGTCTTCTCCATGTTCTATCTCTCACAACATTACCTTATAGACACAACTACCTGACCCGACAAAACCAAACTAACTGCCTACTTCTCTTTCTTGCAGTGTGTTCAGAAGTCTGTCTGGCTCTCCTCTGGACTCACAAACAGTAACTGTTCTGTGGTTTGGTGTGTTTTCTCTCTCCACAGGTGGAAAATGGAGGTGAATATATCCTGGAGACCATCGACTCGCTGCAAAAAAACTCCTGGGTGTCTGACATCCAGGACTGCATGGACCCTGGGTAAATGGAGGGATAAATATTTACTGTTCACTAAGGAGGGAGGGAGGGAGGGAACAGCTCATAGTCAATGAATCACCCTGTAAGAGGGTTTTTGACAGATCGCCCCCCCCCACACTATTTCACGCTGAGTTCTTCTGGTACAGTGAGTTTGTCTGTTCAGTCACGGCGTGTTTTTTGACAACCCGTAAACAGACATACATTGTGTGTGTGTGTGTCTGTGTCTGTCTGTGTGTGTGTGTGTGTGTGTGTGTGTGTGTGTGTGTGTGTGTGTGTGTGTGTGTGTGTGTGTGTGGCACAGGGACAGTGGAATGACATTGAGCTGGCGTCATGTCCCAACGGCCAGGCGTCTAAAGAGTTCTCCATGGTGGCCTCCTGCAGCTGTGAGCTTCTGTCAGAAGGTGAGACAAACAAACACACACACACACACACTCGTAACCTAACCTCACACATTGCCTTTTGAGAGGAAATGGATGTGCTGTCAATCTGGCTATGTTATGTTGTTTGTGTCCAGGTGTCCATCGTGTCCCTGACAGATCCTGTGGCTCAGCAGCAGCAGCAGCACTGTATAGCGCCCCCTCTGTCCACTGCAGAGAACTACCCTTCACCCAGCACCCTTCCCATGTCCCCCTGGAGCGTTTCCTCCAGTGCCCAGAGGCCCAGGGGAAAAGCCCCGCCCCAGGTAAGAGGAACTGTAGGCTCGGCTGGTAGGGAGCGCTTGCAATGGCAGGATAGTGTGTTCGATTCCCGGGTCCGCCCGAAACATCAACTGTACGCACGTATGACTGTCGGTTTTGGATAAAACCAGGTGTGAATGTAAATAAATAGTAGGGGATTAGTACCTGTAAACACCTGAGCCTATCACAGTGATTAAAACAAATAAATAGTAGGGGATTAGTACCTGTAAACACCTGAGCCTATCACAGTGATTAAAACAAAATGTCAAGAAAACGGACATTACACCCGTTATCATTACCGCTTGTCAGAGGCGCGGACGAAATGGACTTGACAAAAGTGGTAAAGCCTACTCTTCAAAGCATAGACGTTTGACCAAGGCAGAGATGAGTTGCCAACATCGAGACACACGGTCGGACTGCAGGACACAAACTGGGCGGCAGGTAGCCTGAGTGGTTAGAGGTGTAGAGGAGGCAGGGTAGCCTAGTGGTTAGAGTGTAGAGGCGGCAGGGTAGCCTAGTGGTTAGAGTGTAGAGGAGGCAGGGTAGCCTAGTGGTTAGAGTGTAGAGGAGGCAGGTAGCCTAGTGGTTAGAGGTAGAGGAGGCAGGGTAGCCTGGTGGGTTAGAGTGTAGAGGAGGCAGGTAGCCTAGTGGTTAGAGTGTAGAGGAGGCAGGGTAGCCTGAGTGGTTAGAGTGTAGAGGAGGCAGGTAGCCTGGTGGGTGGGGGAGGCAGGTAGCCTAGTGGTTAGAGTGTAGAGGAGGCAGGTAGCCTGGTGGTTAGAGTGTAGAGGAGGCAGGTAGCCTAGTGGTTAGAGTGTGAGGAGGCAGGTAGCCTGGTGGAGGTAGAGGAGGCAGGTAGCCTAGTGGTTAGAGTGTGAGGAGGCAGGTAGCTAGTGGTTAGAGTGTAGAGGGAGGCAGGGTAGCCCTGGTGGTTAGAGGTAGAGGAGGCAGGTAGCCTGTGGTTGGAGTGTAGAGGAGGCAGCCTAGTGGTTAGAGTGTAGAGGAGGCAGGTAGCCTAGTGGTTAGAGTGTAGAGGAGGCAGGTAGCCTAGTGGTTAGAGTGTGAGGAGGCAGGTAGCTTAGTGGAGTGTAGAGGAGGCAGGTAGCCTGGTGGTTAGAGTGTAGAGGGAGGCAGGTAGCCTAGTGGTTAGAGTGTAGAGGAGGCAGGGTAGCCTAGTGGTTAGAGTGTAGAGGAGGCAGGGCAGCCTAGTGGTTAGAGTGTAGAGGCGGCAGGGTAGCCTAGTGGTTAGAGTGTAGAGGGCAGGTAGCCCAGTGGTTAGAGTGTGAGGAGGCAGGTAGCCTAGTGGTTAGAGTGTAGAGGAGGCAGGGTAGCCTGGTGGTTAGAGTGTGGCGGCAGGGTAGCCTAGTGGTTAGGTGTAGAGGAGGCAGGTAGCCTGGTGGTTAGAGTGTAGAGGAGTGCAGGGTAGCCTAGTGGTTAGAGTGTAGAGGAGGCAGGTAGCCTAGTGGTTAGAGTGTAGAGAGGCAGGTAGCCTAGTGGTTAGAGTGTAGAGGCGGCAGCGTAGCCTAGTGGTTAGAGTGTAGAGGCGGCAGGTAGCCTAGTGGTTGAGTGCAGGAGGCGGCAGGGTAGCCTAGTGGTTAGAGTGTAGAGGCGGCAGGCCTAGTGGTTAGAGTGTAGAGGAGGCAGGTAGCCTAGTGGTTAGAGTGTAGAGGAGGCAGGTAGCCTAGTGGTTGGAGTGTAGAGGAGGCAGGTAGCCTAGTGGTTAGAGGTGGAGGAGGCAGGGTAGCTTAGTGGGTGTAGAGGAGGCAGGTAGCCAGTGGTTAGGTGTGGAGAGGCAGGTAGCCTAGTGGTTAGAGTGTAGAGGAGGCAGGGTAGCCTAGTGGTTAGAGTGTAGAGGAGGCAGGGTAGCCTAGTGGTTAGAGTGTAGAGGCGGCAGGGTAGCCTGGTGGTTAGAGTGTAGAGGAGGCAGGTAGCCTAGTGGTTAGGTGTAGAGGAGGCAGGTAGCCTAGTGGTTAGAGTGTGAGGAGGCAGGTGCCTAGTGGTTAGAGTGTAGAGGCGGCAGGGTAGCCTGGTGGTTAGAGTGTAGAGGAGGCAGGTAGCCTAGTGGTTGGGAGTGTAGAGGAGGCAGGGTAGCCTAGTGGTTAGAGTGTGAGGAGGCAGGTAGCCTGGTGGTTAGAGTGGAGAGGAGGCAGGTAGCCTAGTGGTTAGAGTGTAGAGGCGGCAGCGTAGCCTAGTGGTTAGAGTGTAGAGGCGGCAGGTAGCCTAGTGGTTAGAGTGTAGAGGCGGCAGGGTAGCCTAGTGGTTAGAGTGTAGAGGCGGCAGGGTAGCCTAGTGGTTAGAGTGTAGAGGAGGCAGCGTAGTCTAATGGTTAGAGTGTAGAGGCGGGTAGCCTAGTGGTTAGAGTGTAGAGGAGGCAGGTAGCCTAGTGGTTAGAGTGTAGAGGAGGCAGGTAGCCTAGTGGTTAGAGTGTAGAGGAGGCAGGTAGCCTAGTGGTTAGAGGTAGAGGAGGCAGGTAGCCTAGTGGTTAGAGTGTAGAGGAGGCAGGTAGCCTGGTGGAGTGTAGGAGGAGGCAGGTAGCCTAGTGGTTAGAGGTAGAGGAGGCAGGTAGCCTAGTGGTTAGAGTGTAGAGGAGGCAGGGGTAGCCTAGTTAGGGGGGAGGGAGGAGGCGGCAGGGGGTAGCCTAGTGGTTAGAGTGTAGAGGAGGCAGGTAGCCTAGTGGTTAGAGTGTAGAGGAGGCAGGTAGCCTAGTGGTTAGAGTGGAGGAGGCAGGGTAGCCTAGTGGTTAGAGGTAGAGGCGAGCAGGCAGGTAGCCTAGTGGTTAGAGTGTAGAGGGAGGCAGGTGAAGCCTAGTGGTTAGAGTGTAGAGGAGGCAGGGTAGCCTAGTGGTTAGAGTGTAGAGGAGGCAGGTAACCTGAGTGGTTAGAGTGTAGAGGAGGCAGGTAGCCTAGTGGTTAGAGGTAGAGGAGGCAGGTAGCCTAGTGGTTAGAGTGTAGAGGAGGCAGGTGAGTGGTTAGAGGTTAGAGTGTGGAGGAGGCAGGGTAGAGCAGGTAGTGGTGGCGAGTGTAGAGGAGGCAGGTAGCCTGGTGGTTAGAGGTAGAGGAGGCAGGTAGCCTGTGGTTAGAGTGCAGGAGGAGGCAGGTAGCTAGTGGTTAGAGGTAGAGGAGGCAGGTAGCCTAGTGGTTAGAGTGTAGAGGAGGCAGGGTAGCTTAGTGGGTGTAGAGGAGGCAGGTAGCCTAGTGGTTAGAGTGTAGGGGAGGCAGGTAGCCTGAGTGGTTAGAGTGGCCAGAGGAGGCAGGGTAGCCTAGTGGTTAGAGTGGCAGAGGAGGCAGGGGTAGCTAGTGGTTAGAGTGTAGAGGCGGCAGGGTAGCCTAGTGGTTAGAGTGTAGAGGAGGCAGGTAGCCTAGTGGTTAGAGTGTAGAGGAGGCAGGTAGCCTAGTGGTTAGAGTGTAGAGGGAGGCAGGGTAGCCTAGTGGTTAGAGTGTAGAGGGCGGCAGAGGCAGCCTAAGGAGGGAGTGTAGAGGAGGCAGGTAGCCTCAGTGGTTGGGAGGTAGAGGAGGCAGGGCAGCCTAGTGGTTAGGTGCAGAGGAGGCAGGTAGCCTAGTGGTTAGAGTGTAGAGGAGGCAGGTAGCCTAGTGGTTAGAGTGTGAGGCGACAGCGTAGCCTCAGTGGTTAGAGTGGAGGCGGCAGGTAGCCTAGTGGTTAGAGTGTAGAGGGCGGCAGGGTAGCCTAGTGGTTAGAGGTAGAGGCGGCAGGGTAGCCTAGTGGTTAGAGTGTAGAGGCGGCAGCGTAGCCTAATGGTTAGAGTGTAGAGGCGGGGTAGCCTAGTGGTTAGAGTGTAGAGGGAGGCAGGTAGCCTAGTGGTTAGAGTGTAGAGGAGGCAGGTAGCCTAGTGGTTAGAGTGTAGAGGAGGCAGGTAGCCTGTGGTTAGAGGTAGAGGAGGCAGGTAGCCTAGTGGTTAGAGTGTAGAGGAGGCAGGTAGCCTAGTGGTTGTAGAGGAGGCAGGTAGCCTAGTGGTTAGAGTGTAGAGGAGGCAGGTAGCCTAGTGGTTAGAGTGTAGAGGAGGCAGGGTAGCCTAGTGGTTAGAGTGTAGAGGAGGCAGGGTAGCCTAGTGGTTAGAGGTAGAGGAGGCAGGTAGCCTAGTGGTTAGAGTGTAGAGGAGGCAGGTAGCCTAGTGGTTAGAGTGTAGAGGAGGCAGGGTAGCCTAGTGGTTAGAGTGTAGAGGCGGCAGGGTAGCCTAGTGGTTAGAGTGTAGAGGAGGCAGGAGCCTAGTGGTTAGAGGCAGAGGAGGCAGGGTAGCCTAGTGGTTAGAGTGTGTAGAGGAGGCAGGTAGCCTAGTGGTTAGAGTGTAGAGGAGGTAGGTTGCCTAGTGGTTAGAGTGTAGAGGAGGCAGGTAGCCTAGTGGTTAGAGTGTAGAGGCGGCAGGCGTAGCCTAGTGGTTAGAGTGTAGAGGCGGCAGGGTAGCCTAGTGGTTAGAGTGTAGAGGCGGCAGGGTAGCCTAGTGGTTAGAGGAGGGCGGCAGGGGTAGCTAGTGGTTAGAGTGTAGAGGCGAGGGTAGCCTAGTGGTTAGAGTGTAGAGGCGGGGGTAGCCTAGTGGTTAGAGTGTAGAGGCGGTAGCGTAGCCTAGTGGTTAGAGTGTAGAGGAGGCAGGTAGCCTAGTGGTTAGAGTGTAGAGAGGCCTAGTGGTTAGAGTGTAGAGGCGGCAGGTAGCCTAGTGGTTAGAGGTAGAGGAGGCAGGTAGCCTCAGTGGTTAGAGTGTAGAGGCGGTAGGGGTAGCCTAGTGGTTAGAGTGTAGAGGTGGCAGGGTAGCCTAGTGGTTAGAGTGTAGAGGAGGCAGGGTAGCCTAGTGGTTAGAGTGTAGAGGAGGCAGGGTAGCCTAGTGGTTAGAGTGTAGAGGCGGCAGGTAGCCTGGTGGTTAGAGTGTAGAGGCGGCAGGGCAGCCTAGTGGTTAGAGTGTAGAGGTGGCAGGTAGCCTAGTGGTTAGAGTGTAGAGGAGGCAGGTAGCCTAGTGGTTAGAGTGTAGAGGCGGCAGTGTAGCCTAGTGGTTAGAGTGTAGAGGCGGCAGGGTAGCCTAGTGGTTAGAGTGTAGAGGCGGCAGGTAGCCTAGTGGTTAGAGTGTAGAGGAGGCAGGTAGTCTAGTGGTTAGAGTGTAGAGGAGGTAGGTAGCCTGGTGGTTAGAGAGGGAGGAGGTAGCCTAGTGGTTAGAGTGTTGGGCTGGCAGGTAGCCTAGTGGTTAGAGTGCAGAGGTGGCAGGTAGCCTAGTGGTTAGATAGGTAGCCTAGTGGTTAGAGTGTTGAGGAGGCAGGTAGCCTAGTGGTTAGAGGGAGGGTAGGGTAGCCTAGTGGTTAGAGTGTAGAGGAGGCAGGGTAGCCTAGTGGTTAGAGTGTAGAGGAGGCAGGTAGCCTAGTGGTTAGAGGTAGAGGAGGCAGGTGTAGCCTAGTGGTTAGAGTGTAGAGGCGGCAGGGTAGCCTAGTGGTTAGAGTGTAGAGGAGGCAGGTAGCCTAGTGGTTAGAGGTAGAGGAGGCAGGTAGCCTAGTGGTTAGAGTGGAGAGGAGGCAGGGTAGCCTAGTGTTAGGAGTGTGAGGCGGCAGGGTAGCCTAGTGGTTAGAGTGGCAGAGGAGCAGGTGGCCTAGTGGTTAGAGTGTAGAGGAGGCAGGGTAGCCTAGTGGTTAGAGTGCAGAGGAGGCAGGGTAGCCTAGTGGTTAGAGTGTAGAGGAGGTAGGTAGCCTAGTGGTTAGAGTGTAGAGAGGAGGCAGGTAGCCTAGTGGTTAGAGTGCAGAGGCGGCAGCGAGCTAGTGGTTAGAGTGTGAGGCGGCAGGTAGCCTAGTGGTTAGGAGTGTAGAGGCGGCAGGGTAGCCTAGTGGTTAGAGTGTAGAGGCGGCAGGGTAGCCTAGGTGGTTAGAGGTGGAGGCGGCAGCGTAGCTAGTGGTTAGGAGTGTAGAGGCGGGTAGCCTGGTGGTTAGAGTGTAGAGGCGGCAGCGTAGCTAGTGGTTAGAGTGTAGAGGAGGCAGGTAGCCTAGTGGTTAGAGTAGGCGGCAGAGTAGCCTAGTGGTTAGAGGTAGAGGCGGCAGGTAGCCTAGTGGTTAGAGTGTAGAGGCGGCAGGTAGCCTAGTGGTTAGGAGTGTAGAGGCGGCAGGTAGCCTAGTGGTTAGAGTGTAGAGGTGGCAGGGGGTAGCTAGTGGTTAGAGTGTAGAGGCAGGGTAGCCTAGTGGTTAGAGTGTAGAGGCGGCAGGTAGCCTAGTGGTTAGAGTGTAGAGGCGGCAGGGTAGCCGGCAGGGTAGCCTAGTGGTTAGAGTGTGGAGGTGGCAGGAGGCCTAGTGGTTAGAGTGCGGCGCCTGCCTGGGGTTAGAGGTAGAGGCGGCAGTGTAGCCTAGTGGTTAGAGTGTAGAGGCGGCAGGGTAGCCTAGTGGTTAGAGTGTAGAGGCGGCAGGTAGCCTAGTGGTTAGAGTGAGTGGAGGCAGGTAGCCTAGTGGTTAGAGTGTAGAGGAGGCAGGTAGCCCTAGTGGTTAGAGTGCAGAGGAGGCAGGTAGCCTAGTGGTTAGAGTGTAGAGGAGGCAGGCAGCCTGTGGTTGGGGTAGAGGTGGCAGGTAGCCTAGTGGTTAGATAGGTAGCCTAGTGGTTAGGAGGTAGAGGAGGCAGGTAGCTCTAGTGTTAGAGTGGAGAGGTACAGATAGCTCAGTGGTTAGAGCGAGAGGCGAGGGCAGCCTAGTGGCGAGCAGAGAGGCAGCAGGTAGACTAGTGCTTAGAGTGTAGAGGGAGGCAGGTAAATCAGTGGTTAGAGTGGGAGGAGGCAGGTAGCCTAGTGGTTAGAGTGTAGAGGAGGCAGGGTAGCCTAGTGGTTAGAGTGTAGAGGCGGCAGGGTAGCCTAGTGGTTAGAGTGTAGAGGAGGCATGTAGCCTAGTGGTTAGAGTGTAGAGGAGGCAGGGTAGCCTAGTGGTTAGAGTGTAGAGGCGGCAGGGTAGCCTAGTGGTTAGAGTGTAGAGGAGGCAGGTAGCCTAGTGGTTAGAGTGTAGAGGAGGCAGGTAGCCTAGTGGTTAGAGTGTAGAGGAGGCAGGGTAGCCTAGTGGTTAGAGTGTAGAGGAGGCAGGGTAGCCTAGTGGTTAGAGTGTAGAGGCGGCAGGGTAGCCTAGTGGTTAGAGTGTAGAGGAGGCAGGTAGCCTAGTGGTTAGAGTGTAGAGGAGGCAGGGTAGCCTAGTGGTTAGAGTGTAGAGGAGGCAGGTAGCCTAGTGGTTAGAGTGTAGAGGAGGCAGGTAGCCTAGTGGTTAGAGTGTAGAGGCGGCAGCGTAGCCTAGTGGTTAGAGTGTAGAGGCGGCAGGTAGCCTAGTGGTTAGAGTGTAGAGGCGGCAGGGTAGCCTAGTGGTTAGAGTGTAGAGGCTACAGGGTAGCCTAGTGGTTAGAGTGTAGAGGCAGCAGTGTAGCCTAATGGTTAGAGTGTAGAGGCGAGTAGCCTAGTGGTTAGAGTGTAGAGGAGGCAGGTAGCCTAGTGGTTAGAGAGTGTAGAGGAGGCAGGTAGCCTAGTGGTTAGAGTGTAGAGGAGGCAGGTAGCCTAGTGGTTAGAGGTGTAGAGGAGGCAGGTAGCCTAGTGGTTAGAGTGTAGAGGAGGCAGGTAGCCTAGGTGGAGTGTAGAGGAGGCAGGTAGCCTAGTGGTTAGAGTGTAGGAGGAGGCAGGTAGCCTAGTGGTTAGAGTGTAGAGGAGGCAGGGTAGCCTAGTGGTTAGAGTGTAGAGCGGCAGGGTAGCCTAGTGGTTAGAGTGTAGAGGAGGCAGGGTAGCCTAGTGGTTAGAGTGTAGAGGAGGCAGGTAGCCTAGTGGTTAGAGTGTAGAGGAGGCAGGGTAGCCTAGTGGTTAGAGTGTAGAGGCGGCAGGGTAGCCTAGTGGTTAGAGTGTAGAGGAGGCAGGTAGCCTAGTGGTTAGGGAGTGTAGAGGAGGCAGGGTAGCCTAGTGGTTAGAGTGTAGAGGAGGCAGGGTAGCCTAGTGGTTAGAGTGTAGAGGAGGTAGGTAGCCTAGTGGTTAGAGTGTAGAGGAGGCAGGTAGCCTGAGTGGTTAGAGTGTAGAGGCGGCAGCGTAGCCTAGTGGTTAGAGTGTAGAGGCGGCAGGTAGCCTAGTGGTTAGGAGTGTAGAGAGCGGCAGGGTAGCCCAGTGGTTAGAGTGTAGAGGCGGCAGGGCAGCCTAGTGGTTAGAGTGTAGAGGCGGCAGCGTAGCCTAGTGGTTAGAGTGTAGAGGCGGGTAGCCTAGTGGTTAGAGTGTAGAGGCGGCAGCGTAGCCTAGTGGTTAGAGTGTAGAGGAGGCAGG
>NW_027036910.1:0-16372 GCF_034236695.1 Oncorhynchus nerka | reverse complement strand
ACAGGGTCAGTTCAGTACCATATTAACAATGTACAGGGATACTGGAGTGATGGAGGTAGATATGTATAGGGGGAAGGGGACAGGGATACTGGAGTGATGGAGGTAGATATGTATAGGGGGAAGGTGACAGGGATACTGGAGTGATGGAGGTAGATATGTAGAGGGGGAAGGTGACTATATACAGGGTCAGTACCATATTAACAATGTACTGGGATACTGGAGTGATGGAGGTAGATATGTATAGGGGGAAGGTGACAGGGATACTGGAGTGATGGAGGTAGATATGTAGAGGGGTAAGGTAACAGGGATACTGGAGTGATGGAGGTAGATATGTATAGGGGGAAGGTGACAGGGATACTGGAGTGATGGAGGTAGATATGTATAGGGGGAAGGGGACAGGAATACTGGAGTGATGGAGGTAGATATGTATAGGGGGAAGGGGACAGGGATACTGGAGTGATGTAGGTAGATATGTATAGGGGGAAGGTGACAGGGATACTGGAGTGATGGAGGTAGATATGTATAGGGGGAAGGAGACAGGGATACTGGAGTGATGGAGGTAGATATGTATAGGGGAAGGAGACAGGGATACTGGAGTGATGGAGTTAGATATGTATAGGGGAAGGAGACAGGGATACTGGAGTGATGGAGGTAGATATGTATAGGGGGAAGGAGACAGGGATACTGGTGTGATGGAGGTAGATATTTATAGGGGGAAGGGAACAGGTATACAGGAGTGATGGAGGTAGATATGTATAGGGGGAAGGGAACAGGTATACAGGAGTGATGGAGGTAGATATGTATAGGGGTAAGGGGACAGGGATACTGGAGTGATGGGGGTAGATATGTATAGGGGTAAGGGGACAGGGATACTGGAGTGATGGGGGTAGATATGTAGAGGGGGAAGGGGACAGGGATACTGGAGTGATGGAGGTAGATATGTATAGGGGTAAGGGGACAGGGATACTGGAGTGATGGGGGTAGATATGTATAGGGGTAAGGGGACAGGGATACTGGAGTGATGGAGGTAGATATGTATAGGGGTAAGGTGACTATATACAGGGTCTGTACCATATTAACAATTACATTTACATTTTTACATTTAAGTCATTTAGCAGACGCTCATATTAACATGTACAGGGATACTGGAGTGATGGAGGTAGGTATGTAGAGGGGTAAGGTGACAGGGATACTGGAGTGATGGAGGTAGATATGTAGAGGGGTAAGGTGACTATATACAGGGTCAGTACCATATTATAAATGTACAGGGATACTGGAGTGATGGAGGTAGATATGTAGAGGGGTAAGGTGACTATATACAGGGTCAGTACCTTATTAACAATGTACAGGGATACTGGAGTGATGGAGGTAGATATGTATAGGGGGAAGGTGACAGGGATACTGGAGTGATGGAGGTAGATATGTATAGGGGGAAGGTGACAGGGATACTGGAGTGATGGAGGTAAATATGTATAGGGGTAAGGGGACAGGGATACTGGAGTGATGGAGGTAGATATGTATAGGGGTAAGGGGACAGGGATACTGGAGTGATGGAGGTAGATATGTAGAGGGGTAAGGTGACTATATACAGGGTCAGTACCATATTAACAATGTACAGGGATACTGGAGTGATGGAGGTAGATATGTAGAGGGGTAAGGTGACTATATACAGGGTCAGTACCTTATTAACAATGTACAGGGATACTGGAGTGATGGAGGTAGATATGTATAGGGGGAAGGAGACAGGGATACTGGAGTGATGGAGGTAGATATGTATAGGGGGAAGGAGACAGGGATACTGGAGTGATGGAGTTAGATATGTATAGGGGGAAGGAGACAGGGATACTGGAGTGATGGAGGTAGATATGTATAGGGGGAAGGAGACAGGGATACTGGTGTGATGGAGGTAGATATTTATAGGGGGAAGGGAACAGGTATACAGGAGTGATGGAGGTAGATATGTATAGGGGGAAGGGAACAGGTATACAGGAGTGATGGAGGTAGATATGTATAGGGGTAAGGGGACAGGGATACTGGAGTGATGGGGGTAGATATGTATAGGGGTAAGGGGACAGGGATACTGGAGTGATGGGGGTAGATATGTAGAGGGGGAAGGGGACAGGGATACTGGAGTGATGGAGGTAGATATGTATAGGGGTAAGGGGACAGGGATACTGGAGTGATGGGGGTAGATATGTATAGGGGTAAGGGGACAGGGATACTGGAGTGATGGAGGTAGATATGTATAGGGGTAAGGTGACTATATACAGGGTCTGTACCATATTAACAATTACATTTACATTTTTACATTTAAGTCATTTAGCAGACGCTCATATTAACATGTACAGGGATACTGGAGTGATGGAGGTAGGTATGTAGAGGGTAAGGTGACAGGGATACTGGAGTGATGGAGGTAGATATGTAGAGAGTAAAGTGACTATATCAGGGAGTCAATGCCATATTATAAATGTGAGATACTGGGTGGAGTGAGTCAGTATGTAGAGAGTAGGTGACTATATACAGGGTCCAGTACTATTGGCAATGTACAGGGATACTGGAGTGATGGAGGTAGATATGTATGGGAAAATTGACAGGGGATATGGATGATGGAGTAGATATGTATATAGGGAAGGTGACAGGGATACTGGAGTGATGGAGTAAATATGTATAGAAGTGGGGACAGGATGCTGGAGTGATGGGGTAGATATGTATGGGGAGTAGAGGACAGGGATACTGGAGTGATGGAAGTGAATATGTAGAGGGTAAGGTGACTATATACAGGGTCAGTACCATATTAATAATATACAGGGATACTGGAGTGATGGAGGTAGATATGTAGAGGTAAAGGTGACTATATACAGGGTCAGTACCTTATTAACAATGTACAGGGATACTGGAGTGAGTGGAGGTAGATATGTAGAGGGGGTAAGGGGACAGGGATACTGGGTGATGGAGGTAAATATGTATAGGGGAAAGGTGACTATATACAGGGTCAGACCATATTAACAATGTACAGGGATACAGGTGATGGAGGTAGATATGTATAGGGGGAAGGTGACAGGGAATGGAGTGATGGAGGTAGATATGTATAGGGAGAGGGGACAAGGGATACTAGGTGATGGAGGTAGATATGTATAGGGAAGGGGACAGGGATACTGGAGTGATGGAGTAGATATAGAGGGGAAAGGTGATACTGGAGTGATGGAGGTAGATATGTATAGGGAGGAAAGGGGACAGGGATACCAGGTGATGGAGGTAGATATGCATAGGGGTAAGGTGACAGGGATACTGGAGTGATGGAGGTAGATATACATAGGGGTAAGGTGACAGGGATACTGGAGTGATAGAGGTAGATATACATAGGGGTAAGGTGACAGGGATACTGGAGTGATGGAGGTAGATATGTATAGGGAGAAGGAGACAGGGATACTGGAGTGATGGAGGTAGATATACATAGGGGTAAGGTGACTAGGCGTCAGGATGCATGATAAACAGAGTAGCAGCAGCGTAAATGAAGATTGTATGTGTGTGTAGAGTCTGTATAAATGTTAGGTAAACATTGTATTTCTGTGGTTTCTGTGTTTTTTCCCAGGTGAAATGTTTAATTTTCATAACTGACATATGGACATATCTCCACGACGTTGAGTGCACGAGGGGGGTCTCATAGACCTACGAGGAAACGGGACATATCTCCACGACGTTGAGTGCACGAGGGGGGTCTCATAGACCTACGAGGAAACGGGACATATCTCCACGACGTTGAGTGCACGAGGGGGGTCTCATAGACCTACGAGGAAACGGGACATATCTCCACGGCGTTGAGTGCACGAGGGGGGTCTCATAGACCTACGAGGAAACGGGACATATCTCCACGACGTTGAGTGCACGAGGGGGGTCTCATAGACCTACGAGGAAACGGGACATATCTCCACGACGTTGAGTGCACGAGGGGGGGTCTCATAGACCTACGAGGAAACGGGACATATCTCCACGACGTTGAGTGCACGAGGGGGGGTCTCTGCGCTGTGTAGTACCTTCAACTAAAAAGACACGTTGAACCATAGAAACGCAATTTTAAAAAACAAGAGTCACTACATGGAACAACAGATCATCTGAATGAAGTTTGTTCTGAAGTGTCTGTCCTACATCTTAGAGAAAAGATTAGGAAACAATTGTACGTTTTTCAAATGATGACATGTATTTAATAACCCCTTGATTATGTCAATAGACATATAAATAAATATGTAATATAAATATATATATATATATATAAATATTAAAAAAACAGTCCCCATACCTTCATTCATTATTTCAACTGGTACCAGGGGGCCTTCAGACAAGTCTTGTGAGGCCTGTGGGCTTCCTAGTGGGTGGTTGTGAGGCCTGTGGGCTTCCTAGTGGGTGGTTGTGAGGCCTGTGGGCTTCCTAGTGGGTGGTTGTGAGGCCTGTGGGCTTCCTAGTGGGTGGTTGTGAGGCCTGTGGGCTTCCTAGTGGGTGGTTGTGAGGCCTGTGGGCTTCCTAGTGGGTGGTTGTGAGGCCTGTGGGCTTCCTAGTGGGTGGTTGTGAGGCCTGTGGGCTTCCTAGTGGGTGGTTGTGAGGTTGTGAGGCCTGTGGGCTTCCTAGTGGGTGGTTGTGAGGCCTGTGGGCTTCCTAGTGGGTGGTTGTGAGGCCTGTGGGCTTCCTAGTGGGTGGTTGTGAGGCCTGTGGGCTTCCTAGTGGGTGGTTGTGAGGCCTGTGGGCTTCCTAGTGGGTGGTTGTGAGGCCTGTGGGCTTCCTAGTGGGTGGTTGTGAGGCCTGTGGGCTTCCTAGTGGGTGGTTGTGAGGCCTGTGGGCTTCCTAGTGGGTGGTTGTGAGGCCTGTGGGCTTCCTAGTGGGTGGTTGTGAGGCCTGTGGGCATCCTAGAGCAAAACAACCGACATGCAGGTCTTAATGAGAGTCTCACATATTCGTGTGTAGCCCAAACTGTTCAGACGCTACAGACAGAGAAGTTGGTAGATCGGCTGTACCCGAACTCAGATGAGTCCCAAGACACTTGTGTGGGGTCGTGGAACAAAATGGAGAACATCATCGTGAGAGTCTCATCTTTCCATAGAGGGGACGCTACAGACAATTCTGTGAGAAGACCAATTTTCGGGAATGTCTCATGGTCTGACAAATACTGCTTTAGCTCTGTCACCTTTCAATGCAGACATTGGTGGATGTGATGGATTCATCCATTGCAAAATAGAGAGATAAAAGTTCATCTTAAACCAACTTATTTTTATGGGGAATCTTTGTGTCACTGCATCATCGGATTGAGCTTGTTGTCATTGCAGGCAATCTCAACGCTGTGCATTACAGGGAAGACATCCTCCTCCCTCATGTTGGATCGGAGGGTGAGGACTAGGGCCGTTCCCCTCAGAAATTTTCCGCGAACTTCCAAGTGTCTTGGTGGGAGAGTGGGGTAACATCTCACAGCAAGAACTGACAAATCTGGTGCAGTCCATGAGGAGGAGATGCACTGTAGTACTTAATGCAGCTGGTGGCCACACCAGATACTGACTGATACTTTTGATTTTGACCCCCCTTTTGTTCAGGGACACATTATTCCATTTCTGTTAGTCACACGTCTGTGTAACTTGTTCAGTTTATGTCTCAGTTGTTGAATCTTGTTATGTTCATACAAATATTTGCACATGTTAAGTTTGTTGAAAATAAACGCAGTTGACAGTGAGAGGACATTTCTTTTTTTGCTGAGTTTATATAGGGCTACTTTGTAGGTTCCAGCCCACATATATAGAGCTACTGTGTAGATTCCAGCCCACATATATAGGGCTACTTTGTAGGTTCCAGCCCACATATATAGAGCTACTGTGTCATTTCCAGCCCACATATATAGAGCTACTGTGTAGGTTCCAGCCCACATATATAGAGCTAATGTGTAGGTTCCAGCCCATATATATAGAACTACTGTGTAGGTTCCAGCCCACATATATAGAGCTACTTTGTAGGTTCCAGCCCACATATATAGGGCTACTTTGTAGGTTCCAGCCCACATATATAGGGCTACTGTGTAGTTTCCAGCCCACATATATGAAACTGTGTGTAGTTTCAGCCCCACATATATAGGGCTGCTGTGCCATTTCCAGGCCACATATATGGGGCTACTTTGTAGGTTCAGCCCACATATATAAGGGCTACTTTGTGGTTCCAACACACATATATAGGAGCTACTTTTGCTGAGTTCAGCCCACATATATGGGGCTACTGTGCAGTTTCCAAGCCCCATATAGAGCTACTGTGTGAGTTCCAGCCCACATATATAGAGCTAATGTGTGGTTTCCAGCCCACACTACCTGAAGAGCTGCTGTGTAGTTTCCAGCCCACATATATAGGGCTGCTGTGTGTTTCCAGCCCACATATATGGAAACTACTGTGTAGTTTCAAGCCCACATATAAACAAGGGCTGCACTTTGAGTTCAGCCCACATATAGGGCTGCTGGTTCAGCCCACATATGTACTGCTTTGTGGGTTCAGCCCACATATATAGGGCTACTTTGTAGGTTCAGCCCACATATATAGGGCTACTGTTGTAGTTTCAGCCCACATATATGGGGCTACTGTGTAGGTTCAGCCCACATATATGGGCTACTGTGTAGTGTTACGGTTCGAATTAATTGAATCTGGTATCAGAACAAAATGCAAATTAACCATCGATTGTATACCATAACTTCTTTATTATGTAAGCAATAAATGTTAAATGCCATTTTGGTATATACGGGTTCACTGTAACACCACGCAGGACAGTACAGAGAACTTGTTAGTTCTGACAAGTTCTTCTAATGTACTCTGACAGAAGTAGTTCTGCTTCTGAGCTGGCCTATCAGAGTAGAGACTGGGCGTGGTTTAGACTCACTCAGCCTATCGTTTGGCAGGTGTAGTTGTTGCTGGGCAGAATATCTTGTAGGCCCACACCTCTGTTTCCCGTTATTGCCAAGTTTGAGTTTTTAAACAAAGACAGTCTTTTGTTTGCGACACTACGTTCTGTATTTTCCCCCACAACTCATGATAACTGCCAACACCCAAGGTTAGCCATAGCCTTCCCGCTAATCACACATTATGTTGCAAATGTACTCCCAGCACACACAGACACCCTCATGATAGGCCAAGCATATTTCAACCCTCACAGTAGGTTTCCAGCCCACCTTTCTGGCAAAATAAACTCAATCCCCGATTGACATTATGTAGTTAGACATTTTAAACATGGACAGTCAGGGATATTTTACCTCTGATCTTAATATGAAGAGAGCACTGTCGACAACATAAAATAGGAAACGAATAAAACATTAAATTAATAAGGCCACTAATTAGTAAGCAACTACCCTCACCTGGTTGTCTAGGTCTTAATTCAAGAAAGGAAAACCAAACACCTGCAGACACTCGTCTCGTCCGTGGGAAAGTTTGACACTCCTCTACACCAACAGTTTCCTTTTCACACAGTGTAGGGTACATTGCCACAGTAGATGTGCTAAACGAGAAATTCTACTGAAAGGAATGCTTGTCAAGTAGATACATCATCCGTAGTCTGTTTATAATTTTTTAAAGGACTAAGTTGTTTGCGATGACAATAGCAACTAGAGTGCACATATCTTGAAAATACTTTTGCAAGCATCTTTTAGGGAGTGGTAATAAGGTGACAAATAATGTTTGCAATTGAGATCCTCCATTTTAGTTAATGGCATATCAAGAAGCTGATTAAACAACGATCATTACACAGGTGCACCTTGTGCTGGGAACAATAAAAGGAATTTATCTTTCAGCACGTATAAGTGGTTAAGCGAGACACCGCCAGGCGATATCAAGGATGCTGCCCAACTGTTGTGCACAAATTTGTTTACATCCCTGTTAGTGAGCATTTCTCCTTTACCAAGATAATTCAACCACCTGACAGGTGTGGCATATCAAGAAACTGATTAAACAGCGCGATCATTACACAGGTGCACCTTGTGCTGGGAACAATACAAGGCCACTCTAAAATGTGTAGTTTTGTCACACAGCACAATGCCACAGATGTCTCAAGTTTTGCTGGAGTGTGCAATTGGCATGCTGGCTGCAGGAACGTCATTCCAAATTTCATTTTTCAACCATAAGCCGCCTCCGAAAACAATTGTAGAGGATTTGGCAGTACTTCAGAACTGTGGACCATGTGCATGGAGTCGTGTGGGCGAGCGGTTCGCTGATGTCAGCACCCCGCCTCTATCCCGATCAGTCTAAGTGTTGTAGGATACCCAGCACCCCGCCTCTATCCCCGTCAGTCTAAGTGTTGTAGGATACCCAGCACCCCGCCTCTATCCTCGTCAGTCTAAGTGTTGTAGGATACCCAGCACCCCGCCTCTATCCTCGTCAGTCTAAGTGTTGTAGGATGCCCAGCACCCCGCCTCTATCCACGTCAGTCTAAGTGTTGTAGGATGCCCAGCACCCCGCCTCTATCCACGTCAGTCTAAGTGTTGTAGGATGCCCAGCACCCCGCCTCTATCCTCGTCAGTCTAAGTGTTGTAGGATGCCCAGCACCCCGCCTCTATCCACGTCAGTCTAAGTGTTGTAGGATGCCCAGCACCCCGCCTCTATCCACGTCAGTCTAAGTGTTGTAGGATGCCCAGCACCCCGCCTCTATCCTCGTCAGTCTAAGTGTTGTAGGATGCCCAGCACCCCGCCTCTATCCTCTATCCTAGGTGTTGTCATTGTTTACACTGTCGGGATGTTAATTTCTAGCTACATTCCTTTGTTGTGATGATTTATTTGATTCATTCTTGTCTCTCACTTTTGTCTCCCATTATCTATTTAGCTCTCCAATGTCCTGCTCCCAGAGATCCACCAAGTGCAACCTAAACATTTACCCTAAACCAGGTTCATATCCCAACCCCACCACCTAAACCCTTACCATAAACCTGGTTCATATCCCAACCCCACCACCTAAACA
The DNA here is from genome assembly GCF_034236695.1 of Oncorhynchus nerka. Lineage (NCBI taxonomy): Eukaryota > Metazoa > Chordata > Actinopteri > Salmoniformes > Salmonidae > Oncorhynchus > Oncorhynchus nerka. Next base: position 7,413 of record NW_027036910.1, on the reverse strand, counting down.
TTTACCATAAACCTGGTTCATATCCCAACCCCACCACCTAAACCCTTACCCTAAACCAGGTTCATATCCCAACCCCACCACCTAAACATTTACCATAAACCAGGTTCATATCCCAACCCCACCACCTAAACATTTACCATAAACCAGGTTCATATCCCAACCCCACCACCTAAACATTTACCATAAACCTGGTTCATATCCCAATCCCACCACCTAAACATTTACCATAAACCAGGTTCATATCCCAACCCCACCACCTAAACCCTTACCATAAACCTGGTTCATATCCCAACCCCACCACCTAAACATTTACCATAAACCAGGTTCATATCCCAACCCCACCACCTAAACATTTACCATAAACCTGGTTCATATCCAAAACCCCACCACCTAAACATTTACCATAAACCTGGTTCATATCCCAACCCCACCACCTAAACATTTACCATAAACCTGGTTCATATCCCAACCCCACCACCTAAACCCTTACCCTAAACCAGGTTCATATCCCAACCCCACCACCTAAACATTTACCATAAACCAGGTTCATATCCCAACCCCACCACCTAAACATTTACCATAAACCAGGTTCATATCCCAACCCCACCACCTAAACATTTACCATAAACCTGGTTCATATCCCAACCCCACCACCTAAACATTTACCATAAACCTGGTTCATATCCCAACCCCACCACCTAAACATTTACCATAAACCAGGTTCATATCCCAACCCCACCACCTAAACCCTTACCATAAACCTGGTTCATATCCCAACCCCACCACCTAAACATTTACCATAAACCAGGTTCATATCCCAACCCCACCACCTAAACATTTACCCTAAAACAGTTTTGTTTCGTCTACCATACCCAACCCAACCCACCCCATAAACCTCTACCCTAAACCAGGTTCATATCCCAACCCTAACCCTTAAACCTCTACCCTAAACCAGGTTTGTAACCTCTACCCAACCCCATCCCTTAAACCTCTACCCTAAACCAGGTTTGTAACTGTTGCCCTAAACCAGGTTTGTATCCTCTACCCTAAACCAGGTTTGTATCCTCTACCCTAAACCAGGTTTGTATCCTCTACCCTAAACCAGGTTTGTAACCTCTACCCTAAACCAGGTTTGTATCCTCTACCCTAAACCAGGTTTGTATCCTCTACCCTAAACCAGGTTTGTAACCTCTACCCTAAACCAGGTTTGTATCCTCTACCCTAAACCAGGTTTGTATCCTCTACCCTAAACCAGTTTGTATCCTCTACCCTGAACCAGGTTTGTATCCTCTACCCTAAACCAGGTTTGTAACCTCTACCCTAAACCAGGTTTGTATCCTCTACCCTAAACCAGTTTGTAACCTCTACCCTAAACCAGGTTTGTATCCTCTACCCCCCCCCCGCCTCCATCCTCTTTTTCTCTCCTGTTTTGTCAGGTCCTTTGAATCAAATTTGACTTTGATTGATGAAATTGATGGAATGATCTTATGTACTGCACAGGATTTTATGTAGGCCTCCTGACATACTGCACTGGGCTCATACTGTATGAAGGCCTCCTGACATACTGCACTGGGCTCATACTGTATGTAGGCCTCCTGGCATACTGCACTGGGCTCATACTGTATGTAGGCCTCCTGACATACTGCACTGGGCTCATACTGTATGTAGGCCTCCTGGCGTACTGCACTGGGCTCATACTGTATGTAGGCCTCCTGGCGTACTGCACTGGACTCATACTGTATGTAGGCCTCCTGACGTACTGCACTGGGCTCATACTGTATATAGGCCTCCTGACATACTGCACTGGGCTCATACTGTATGTAGGCCTCCTGACGTACTGCACTGGGCTCATACTGTATGTAGGCCTCCTGACGTACTGCACTGGGCTCATACTGTATGTAGGCCTCCTGACGTACTGCACTGGGCTCATACTGTATGTAGGCCTCCTGGCGTACTGCACTGGGCTCATACTGTATGTAGGCCTCCTGACATACTGCACTGGGCTCATACTGTATGTAGGCCTCCTGGCGCACTGCACTGGGCTCATACTGTATGTAGGCCTCCTGGCGTACTGCACTGGGCTCATACTGTATGTAGGCCTCCTGATGTACTGCACTGGGCTCCTACTGTATGTCGGCCTCCTGGCGTACTGCATCGGGCTCATACTGTATGTAGGCCTCCTGACGTGACTGCACTGGGCTCATACTGTATGTAGGCCTCCTGATGTACTGCACTGGGCTCCTACTATATGTAGGCCTCCTGACATACTGCACTGGGCTCATACTGTATGTAGGCCTCCTGATGTACTGCACTGGGCTCCTACTGTATGTAGGCCTCCTGACATACTGCACTGGGCTCATACTGTATGTAGGCCTCCTGACGTACTGCACTGGGCTCATACTGTATGTAGGCCTCCTGGCATACTGCACTGGGCTCATACTGTATGTGACCTCTGACATACTGCACTGGGCTCATACTGTATGTAGGCAGCCTCCTGAAGCGCGACCACTGCACTGAGCACGCATACTGTGTAGGCCTCTGACGTACTGCACTGGGCTCACTTGCATCGTGCAGGCCTCTGGCGTGCACTGAGCTCATACTGTATGTAGGCCTCCTGGCGTACTGCACTGGAGCCACATACTGTATGTAGGCCTCCGACATACTGCACTGGGCTCATACTGTATGTAGGCCTCCTGGCGTACTGCACTGGGCTCATACTGTATGTGTAGGCCTCCTGGCGTACTGCACTGGGCTCATACTGTATGTAGGCCTCCTGATGTACTGCACTGGGCTCCTACTGTATGTCGGCCTCCTGGCGTAACTGCACTGGGCTCATACTGTATGTAGGCCTCTGTGGACTGCACTGGGCTCTATACTGTATGTAGGCCTCCTGATGTACTGCACTGGGCTCCTACTTTTCATATGTAGGCCTCTGACATACTGCACTGGGCTCATACTGTGTAGGTCCTGATAACCAGCTTCCTGTTGGGCGAGGCAGTCGCATCCGCGCTCGGTCGTCTGCAGGTTGTATAACTTTTTCATTACATTTCATTATAGTACAACGGTCTGATTTGTCCTAATCTAGCAATTTTCTTCTAGCTAGCTACATAATAGTCGTCGTTGTATCAAAGATAATTGCGTAATTATCGTATTTAGTAGATCTCCTATCTGCCCAACATGTTCACCGTCTACCGTAGCACTGTAGTAACTATCACACTCAACTGAACGATTTGATTTAGTGTAGTGTTAGCTAGCTACATAGTTTGTCTTTAAGGTCTCTTATCCAAGATAATTGTAGTTTAGAGTGTGGAGTCTTAGAGTGATAATTGCGTTATTATCGTATTTCGTCGTCCTCCTATCTGCCTAGCAGCTAGCCAGCTAGCATACGTTCACCGGCTACCGTAGCACTGTAGTAACTATCACACTCAACTGAACGACTTGATTAGTGTAGTATTAGCTAGCTACATAGTTGTCTTTGCTGTCTTCGTATCCAAGATAATTGTGTAGTTAGAGTGTGTAGTCTTAGAGTGATTATCTTAATTTTACGAGGTTAGCCAGCTATTTTGTCGTCTCTTAACGTAGGAGACACTCCTAGCTAGCCAATAGCCAGCCAACGTCTACTGAATAGAACTTTCGCATTCCGTTCGCATTCCGCTTCGCTCCACAGGTAGTATCATATTTTCATTTCATTTCATTACAGTCCCAACGGTGTGATTTGTTTGATCGTAGCTAGCTACATAGCTAAAAAGAGGAAGGAGGTGCTAGCTGCTAGCTAGCCAGCTACACTGCTAGCTGGCCAGCTAGCCCCCGAAAAGCAGCATTGTAGAAACTTCACACTCAACGGAACGACTTGATTAGGGTAGTGTCAACAACGCAGCTAGCCTACACTCAACAGTACTGTATCATTTTTAATCATTTTAGTCCATTAGATTCTTTCTCACGCAAGCTAACTTTCTGAACATTCGAGACGTAGTCCACTTGTCATTCAATCTCTCTGCATTGACGTACCTCTTCTCTAGCCTGTCAACTATGTGTCCCTGTCTATCCCTGTTCTCTCCTCTGCACAGACCATACAAACGCTCCACACCGCATGGCCGCGGCCACCTAATCTGGTGGTCCCAGCGCACAACACACGTGGAGTTCCAGGTCTCAGGCAACTCTGGAACTGCACGATCTGCGGCCAACAAGGCAGAAGTTCATCTCAGCCTATGCCTCCACCCTCCAGTCCCTCGACTTAGCACTGGCAGAGCTTGTGGTTGGTCACCACAGATAACACTGCTACTCCTACTGCTCTCTCTTCGTCGCCCACGTGTTCTCGCACACCCGAGAGCTTCTGGTCAGCGGGGTGGTGGCACCAGGATCCCTCATCTCTCCCAAGTGGTCATTCTCTCTTTGCTCCTTACCCATCTGTCTATCGCACCTCCTTTGAATTCCATGCTGTCACAGTTACCAGCCCTTTCAAGCTTAACATCCTTATCATTTATCGCCCTCCAGGTTCCCTCGGAGAGTTCATCAATGAGCTTGATGCCTTGATAAGCTCCTTTCCTGAGGACGGCTCACCTCTCACAGTTCTGGGCGACTTTAACCTCCCCACGTCTACCTTTGACTCATTCCTCTCTGCCTCCTTCTTTCCACTCCTCTCCTCTTTTGACCTCACCCTCTCACCTTCCCCCTACTCACAAGGCAGGCAATACGCTCGACCTCATCTTTACTAGATGCTGTTCTTCCACTAACCTCATTGCAACTCCCTCCAAGTCTCCGACCACTACCTTGTATCCTTTTCCCTCTCGCTCTCATCCAACACTTCCCACACTGCCCCTACTCGGATGGTATCGCGCCGTCCCAACCTTCGCTCTCTCTCCCCCGCTACTCTCTCCTCTTCCATCCTATCATCTCTTCCCTCTGCTCAAACCTTCTCCAACCTATCTCCTGATTCTGCCTCCTCAACCCTCCTCTCCTCCCTTTCTGCATCCTTTGACTCTCTATGTCCCCTATCCTCCAGGCCGGCTCGGTCCTCCCCTCCCGCTCCGTGGCTCGACGACTCATTGCGAGCTCACAGAACAGGGCTCCGGGCAGCCGAGCGGAAATGGAGGAAAACTCGCCTCCCTGCGGACCTGGCATCCTTTCACTCCCTCCTCTCTACATTTTCCTCCTCTGTCTCTGCTGCTAAAGCCACTTTCTACCACTCTAAATTCCAAGCATCTGCCTCTAACCCTAGGAAGCTCTTTGCCACCTTCTCCTCCCTCTTGAATCCTCCTCCCCCTCCCCCCTCCTCCCTCTCTGCAGATGACTTCGTCAACCATTTTGAAAAGAAGGTCGACGACATCCGATCCTCGTTTGCTAAGTCAAACGACACCGCTGGTTCTGCTCACACTGCCCTACCCTGTGCTCTGACCTCTTTCTCCCTCTCTCTCCAGATGACATCTCGCGTCCCCTTGACGACCGACGTAACAACCTGCCCGCTTGGCCCCTATCCCTCCTCTCTCTTCTCCAGACCATTTCCGGAGACCTTCTCCCCTTACCTCACCTCGCTCATCAACTCATCCCTGACCGCTGGCTCGTCCTTCCGTCTTCAAGAGAAGCGAGAGTTGCACCCTTCTGAAAAAACCTACACTCGATCCCTCCGATGTCAACAACTACAGACCAGTATCCCTTCTTTCTTTTCTCTCCAAAACTCTTGAACGTGCCGTCCTTGGCCAGCTCTCGCTATCTTTCTCAGAATGACCTTCTTGATCCAAATCAGTCAGGTTTCAAGACTAGTCATTCAACTGAGACTGCTCTTCTCTGTATCACGGAGGAGCTCCGCACTGCTAAATAACTCTCTCTCCTCTGCTCTCATCCTTCTAGACCTATCGGCTGCCTTCGATACTGTGAACCATCAGATCCTCCTCTCCACCCTCTCCCGAGGTTGGGCATCTCCGGCGCGGCCCACGGCTTGGATTGCGTCCTACCTGACAGGTCGCTCTACCAGGTGGCGTGGCGAGAATCAAAATCTCCTCACCACGTGCTCTCACCACTGGTGTCCCCCAGGAGCTCTGTTCTAGGCCCTCTCTATTCCTCGCTATACACCCAAGTCACTTGGCTCTGTCATAGCCTCATGGTCTCTCCTATCATTGCTATGCAGACGACACACAATTAATCTTCTCCTTTCCCCCTTCTGACGACCAGGTGGCAATCGCATCTCATGTCTGGCAGACATGTCAGTGTGGATAGCGGATCATCACCTCAAGCTGAACCTCGCCAAGCCGGAGCTGCTCTTCCTCCCACAGAAGGAAGGATTGCCATTCACTTGATCTGTGTCCGGTTGTAGCTCCAGCCATCCTCGTCCCAGGCGCTAAGGGCCGCGTGATCCTGGGCCAACACCCTGTCGTTCTCCAAATAACAGCTCCGGGCGGTGGCCGTTCCTGCTGGGTTCGCCACTCTACAACATCCGCAGAGTACGACCCTGCCTCACACAGGAAGCGGCGCAGGTCCTAATCCAGGCACTTGTCATCTCCCGTCTGGATTACTGCAACTCGCTGTTGGCTGGGCTCCCTGCCTGTGCCATTAAACCCCTACAACTCATCCAGAACGCCGCAGCCCGTCTGGTGTTCAACCTTCCCAAGTTCTCTCACGTCACCCCGCTCCTCCGCTCTCTCCACTGGCTTCCAGTTGAAGCTCGCATCCGCTACAAGACCATGGTGCTTGCCTACAGAGGGGAACGGCACCTCAGTACCTCCAGACTCTGATCAGGCCCTACACCCAAACAAGGGCACTGCGTTCATCCACCTCTGGCCTGCTCGCCTCCCTACCACTGAGGAAGTACAGTTCCCGCTCAGCCCAGTCAAAACTGTTCGCTGCTCTGGCCCCCAATGGTGGAACAAACTCCCTCACGACGCCAGGACAGCGGAGTCAATCACCACCTTCCGGAGACACCTGAAACCCCACCTCTTTAAGGAATACCTAGGATAGGATAAAGTAATCCTTCTCACCCCCCTTAAAAGACCTAGATGCACTATTGTAAAGTGGCTGTTCCACTGGATGTCATAAGGTGAAAGCACCAATTTGTAAGTCGCTCTGGATAAGAGCGTCTGCTAAATGACTTAAATGTAAATGTAAATGTGATGTACTGCACTGGGCTCCTACTGTATGTAGGCCTCCTGACATACTGCGCTGGGCTCATACTGTATGTAGGCCTCCTGACGTACTGCACTGGGCTCATACTGTATGTAGGCCTCCTGGCGTACTGTACTGGGCTCATACTGTATGTAGGCCTCCTGACATACTGCACTGGGCTCATACTGTATGTAGGCCTCCTGGCGTACTGCACTGGGCTCATACTGTATGTAGGCCTCCTGACATACTGCACTGGGCTCATACTATATGTAGGCCTCCTGACGTACTGCACTGGGCTCATACTGTATGTAGGCCTCC
>NW_027036909.1:0-16364 GCF_034236695.1 Oncorhynchus nerka | reverse complement strand
ACAGGACTGAACTACAGCCATACACAGCAGAGAGACAGGACTGAACTACAGCCATACACAGCAGAGAGACAGGACTGAACTACAGCCATACACAGCAGAGAGACAGGACTGAACTACAGCCATACACAGCAGAGAGACAGGACTGAGCTACAGCCATACACAGCAGAGAGACAGGACTGAACTACAGCCATACACAGCAGAGAGACAGGACTGAGCTACAGCCATACACAGCAGAGAGACAGGACTGAACTACAGCCATACACAGCAGAGAGACAGGACTGAACTACAGCCATACACAGCAGAGAGACAGGACTGAACTACAGCCATACACAGCAGAGAGACAGGACTGAACTACAGCCCTACACAGCAGAGAGACAGGACTGAACTACAGCCCTACACAGCAGAGAGACAGGACTGAACTACAGCCATACACAGCAGAGAGACAGGACTGAGCTACAGCCATACACAGCAGAGAGACAGGACTGAACTACAGCCATACACATCAGAGAGACAGGACTGAACTACAGCCATACACAGCAGAGAGACAGGACTGAACTACAGCCATACACAGCAGAGAGACAGGACTGAACTACAGCCATACACAGCAGAGAGACAGGACTGAACTACAGCCATACACAGCAGAGAGACAGGACTGAACTACAGCCATACACATCAGAGAGACAGGACTGAGCTACAGCCATACACATCAGAGAGACAGGACTGAGCTACAGCCATACACAGCAGAGAGACAGGACTGAACTACAGCCCTACACAGCAGAGAGACAGGACTGAGCTACAGCCCTACACAGCAGAGAGACAGGACTGAGCTACAGCCATACACAGTAGAGAGACAGGACTGAAATACAGCCCTACACAGCAGAGAGACAGGACTGAGCTACAGCCATACACAGTAGAGAGACAGGACTGAAATACAGCCATACACAGCAGAGAGACAGGACTGAGCTACAGCCCTACACAGCAGAGAGACAGGACTGAACTACAGCCATACACATCAGAGAGACAGGACTGAGCTAAAGCCATACACAGCAGAGAGACAGGACTGAACTACAGCCATACACATCAGAGAGACAGGACTGAACTACAGCCATACACAGCAGAGAGACAGGACTGAGCTACAGCCATACACAGCAGAGAGACAGGACTGAGCTACAGCCATACACAGCAGAGAGACAGGACTGAGCTACAGCCATACACAGCAGAGAGACAGGACTGAGCTACAGCCATACACAGCAGAGAGACAGGACTGAGCTACAGCCATACACAGCAGAGAGACAGGACTGAGCTACAGCCATACACAGCAGAGAGACAGGACTGAACCACAGCCATACACAGCAGAGAGACAGGACTGAACTACAGCCATACACAGCAGAGAGACAGGACTGAGCTACAGCCATACACAGCAGAGAGACAGGGCTGAACTACAGCCCTACACAGCAGAGAGACAGGACTGAACTACAGCCATACACATCAGAGAGACAGGACTGAACTACAGCCATACACAGCAGAGAGACAGGACTGAATCCACAGCCATACAGCAGCAGAGACAGGACTGAGCTACAGCCATACAGCAGAGAGACAGGACTGAGCTTAGTTTAACAAGGCATGCTAATCTCCCTCTGTCTTTCTACTGTATCGGTCTCGTCATCTCCCTCTCTCTACCATCTTCCTATCTCGACATGTCAACTTCACTTCTCAGCCAATTAGTTTGAGAGGCCCGAGAGACTGAGTCAACAAACAAGTGATGCTAGATAATGAACGAGTCGGAAGGGAAAAAGTGACACCCTCCTCCTCCTCTTCACCATCATCTTTTTTCTCCCCTCTTTTTTCTTTGTCTTATCTCCATTGTCATGCCACATCACCCTAGCCTTGGTTTCATGCATGTTAACATTAGAAGCCTCCTCCCTAAGTTTGTTCTTTTCACTGCTTTAGCACACTCTGCCAACCCGGATGTTCTAGCTGTGTCTGAATCCTGGCTTAGGAAGACCACCAAAATGCAGAAATTTTAATTCCAAACTACAACATTTTCAGACAAGATAGAACTGCCAAAGGGGGCGGTGTTGTAATCACTGCAAAGATAGCCTGCAGAGTTCTGTCCTACTATCCAGGTCTGTACCCAAACAATTTGAACTTCTACTTTAAAATCCACCTCTCTAAAAACAAGTCTCTCACCGTTGCCGCCTGCTATAGACCACCTCTGCCCCCAGCTGTGCTCTGACACCATATGTGAACTGATTGCCCCCATCTATCTTCAGAGCCTGTGCTGCTAGGCGACTCCAAACTGGAACATGCTTAACACCCCAGCCATCCTACAATCTAAACTGATGCCTCAATCTTCACACAAATTATCAATGAACCTACCAGGTACCCCTCAAAGCCTTAAACACGGGCACCCTCATAGATATCATCCCAACCAACTTCCTCTAAATACACCTCTGCTGTCTTCAACCAAGATCTCAGCGATCACTGCCTCATTGCCTGCATCCGTATGGGTCAGCGGTCAAACGACTTCCACTATCACTGTAAAACGCTCCCTGAAAACACTTCAGCGAGCAGGCCTTTTCTAATCGACCTGGCCGGGTGTCCTGCTGATATTGATCTCATCCCGCCAGTAGAGGATGCCTGGATATTTTTTAAAAATGCCTTCCTAACAATCTAAATAAACATGCCCCATTCAAGAAAATTAGAACTCAGGAACAGATATAGCCCTTGGTTCTCCCCAGACCTGACTGCCCTTAACCAAACACAAAAACATCCTATGGCGTTTGCATTAGCATCGAACAGCCCCCGTGATATGCAGCTGTTCAGGGAAGCTAGAAACCGTTATACACAGGCAGTTAGAAAAGCCAAGGCTAGCTTTTCAAGCAGAAATTTGCTTCCTGCAACACTAACTCAAAAGTTCTGGGACACTGTAAAGTCCATGGAGAATAAGAACACCTCCTCCCAGCTGCCCACTGCACTGAAGATAGGAAACACTGTCACCACTGATAAATCCACCATAATTGAGAATTTCAATAAGCATTTTTCTACGGCTGGCCATGCTTTCCACCTGGCAACTCCTACCCCGGTCAACAGCACTGCACCCCCAACAGCAACTCGCCCAAGCCTTCCCCATTTCTCCTTCTCCCAAATCCATTCAGCTGAAGTTCTGAAAGAGCTGAAAAATCTGGACCCCTACAAATCAGCCGGGCTAGACAATCTGGACCCTTTCTTTCTAAAATTATCTGCCGAAATTGTTGCCACCCCTATTACTAGCCTGTTCAACCTCTCTTTCGTGTCATCTGAGATTCCCAAAGATTGGAAAGCAGCTGCGGTCATCCCCCTCTTCAAAGGGGGGACACTCTTGACCCAAACTGTTACAGACCTATATCTATCCTACCATGCCTTTCTAAGGTCTTCGAAAGCCAAGTCAACAAACAGATTACCGACCATTTCGAATCTCACCATACCTTCTCTGCTATGCAATCTGGTTTCAGAGCTGGTCATGGGTGCACCTCAGCCACGCTCAAGGTCCTAAACGATATCTTAACCGCCATCGATAAGAAACATTACTGTGCAGCCGTATTCATTGATCTGGCCAAGGCTTTCGACTCTGTCAACCACCGCATCCTCATCGGCAGACTCGACAGCCTTGGTTTCTCAAATGATTGCCTCGCCTGGTTCACCAACTACTTCTCTGATAGAGTTCAGTGTGTCAAATCGGAGGGTCTGCTGTCCGGACCTCTGGCAGTCTCTATGGGGGTGCCACAGGGTTCAATTCTTGGACCGACTCTCTTCTCTGTATACATCAATGAGGTCGCTCTTGCTGCTGGTGAGTCTCTGATCCACCTCTACGCAGACGACACCATTCTGTATACTTCCGGCCCTTCTTTGGACACTGTGTTAACAACCCTCCAGGCAAGCTTCAATGCCATACAACTCTCCTTCCGTGGCCTCCAATTGCTCTTAAATACAAGTAAAACTAAATGCATGCTCTTCAACCGATCGCTACCTGCACCTACCCGCCTGTCCAACATCACTACTCTGGACGGCTCTGACTTAGAATACGTGGACAACTACAAATACTTAGGTGTCTGGTTAGACTGTAAACTCTCCTTCCAGACCCATATCAAACATCTCCAATCCAAAGTTAAATCTAGAATTGGCTTCCTATTTCGCAACAAAGCATCCTTCACTCATGCTGCCAAACATACCCTTGTAAAATTGACCATCCTACCAATCCTCGACTTTGGCGATGTCATTTACAAAATAGCCTCCAATACCCTACTCAACAAATTGGATGCAGTCTATCACAGTGCAATCCGTTTTGTCACCAAATCCCCATATACTACCCACCATTGCGACCTGTACGCTCTCGTTGGCTGGCCCTCGCTTCATACTCGTCGCCAAACCCACTGGCTCCATGTCATCTACAAGACCCTGCTAGGTAAAGTCCCCCTTATCTCAGCTCGCTGGTCACCATAGCATCTCCCACCTGTAGCACACGCTCCAGCAGGTATATCTCTCTAGTCACCCCCAAAACCAATTCTTTCTTTGGCCGCCTCTCCTTCCAGTTCTCTGCTGCCAATGACTGGAACGAACTACAAAAATCTCTTAAATTGGAAACACTTATCTCCCTCACTAGCTTTAAGCACCAACTGTCAGAGCATCTTACAGATTACTGCACCTGTACATAGCCCACCTATAATTTAGCCCAAACAACTACCTCTTTCCCAACTGTATTTAATTTATTTATTTATTTTGCTCCTTTGCACCCCATTATTTTTATTTCTACTTTGCACATTCTTCCATTGCAAAACTACCATTCCAGTGTTTTACTTGCTATATTGTATTTACTTTGCCACCATGGCCTTTTTTGCCTTTACCTCCCTTCTCACCTAATTTGCTCACATTGTATATAGACTTGTTTTTTTTACTGTATTATTGACTGTATGTTTGTTTTACTCCATGTGTAACTCTGTGTCGTTGTATGTGTCAGAACTGCTTTGCTTTATCTTGGCCAGGCTGCACTGTAAATGAGAAACTCTGTTCTCAACTTGCCCACCTGGTTAAAATAAAGGTGAAATAAAAATAAAATAAATAAAAATCACATCAAAGCTGACTGGGAGGGAGAGACACTGTGAATACCAGCCCTTGTTACGTGGAATGTTCACTGGCTCCTCGCAGGGGCTATAAAGGCCCTAGATCACACTGAGCAGAACTTCATGGAGTGAAAGGACATCTCCATCTCTCTCATAGTGGAGAACAAGTAGTATAATAAACAGAGTGACTGAGGAGAGAGAGAGAGAATCATGGCATGTCTCCCCCATCTTTCCTGTCGTTTTATCTCCTCTCCTATCTGAGGAGCGAGGGGAGCTCTATGTGGTGTTAATGATGGGAGGACGAGGAGATGGAGATGGAAAAGGATATCAGAGATGTGTCTCTCCATAGAGACAGCCTACGTGATGGAGGTCAGAGCTACAGGCCCTAAGTGATTCTGCCATGCTGTTCCTATGGCAGAATATACACTATCCAAGTCTGTCTCTGAGTCTCAACCTACAGCAACACAGTGTTGGAGTAACAGCGCAGACATTCTGTCTGCGTAATGGTAAGTACTCCCTCTCTGTCGCCAAGTGGTTTCTCAAACCCTTGTATCAGATCAGCACTTCCTCTGTAACTCCAACAAAGTCCTCAAATCGATTGAGAGTCTGTGTGTGTGATGTCTGTCGTCTCCAAGCATCTCTCGTTCCATTCCCTCGGGCGCGCTGTCAGTCAAAAACGCCAGCCCGTCTGATAGCGTTCATAGTTCGCAGAGTAGTACAACTGACACAAAACCCTCGAACCACATTAGTGTGTTTGTGTGCATGTGTATTGTGTGTGTATGCAGCAACATTTCCAGTTAGCTTCTAATCAGTATATCCTCCCTGACTCCATAAGTGAATGTGCTAATATCAAGTCAAGCCTGTCACATGTCCACACCTCAACCAGCCAGGTGATGAGCCAAGAGACTATTTTTTTGTATTCACAAAAGCGTTCTCTCCTGTAACTGCACTTTTGTCAGTGAAATGTGTGAGTAATAAGGAGCTATTAATATCTGCGTTTCCATGTTTCATTTCATAATTGACTCAACAGTCTTACTGAGGTTTGTTATGGTTATGATGTTGAAATATGCGATAGCTCCTCTTCTGCACAGCGCAGCGATAATAAATATCCCATTGCAGTTCTGCTGATGGTGGCAAACACTAGCGACTAACTCTTTATAGGCACAGGTGAAGTACTGGAGGAGGGGAAGGAGGGGAGGGAGAGACTAAAGGCTGGCGGCCTACATGGATACAGTTCAACTTGATTCACTCTGTTTTAGAGCAAATGTAGGATATGTGCTATGGAGGGAGGAGGGAGGGAGGAGGGAGGGAGGGAGGGGGAGGGAGGGAGGGAGGGAGGGAGAAGACTAAGAGAAAGAGAGACAGGGACAGAGGGACAAAACATGTATTAAAAAAGTGTAAAGGAAGCTATAAGATGTGCATCATTAACCCTGGTGAGCAGACTCTCCTGAGGAGGCAGCAGGGAGAGGAGAGCCAGAGGGCAGAAGGACCAGCATCCTCCTCTCTGGACTGGACTACTGTAATAAACCTGTACTACAGTAATGACAGGGACAGGAGACAGAAAGACAGACAGGTAGAGGGGAGGGAAGGAAAGAGGGAGAAGGACAGACAGAGAAAGGAGAAAGGATAGACAGACATAATTGTGGGCGGGACATCATCTGCATTCCAGTCTGAAATGAACAGAAACCTCCAGCTGTAAATCCTGCTCCTGAACATATATTACACCATAGGGCATCTGATGAAACTCGGGAAATGGCTCCAACTTTGCAATTGTTCTACCTCTTCCGTGTGTGTGTTTCCATGTGAGCCCCATACCAAAACAGGCTCCATGTACTTCATCTTCTTCAGACCACAGGTGCTTCAACCCACCCATGCCTTATTCTCTACTCTATACTGTATGTCACAACAATTACATTCAACAAACTTCTCCCTGAGGCATACATATAGCCTACTGTATGTACCCACCTTGCCAGTGTGTACATACAGCAATAAAAAAGCACCATTCTGTACTAACTCATTTTTATTCAGACATTTGCAACAACACAAATAAATAATCAGGCTGAGTCACTTCTGGATGGAAGTGTAGGTCTACTGAATGGGTCAATACATCACTGAATGAGCTGATAGACATCAAACTCCTTCAGTCAGAGTGTGTGTGTGTGTGTGTGTGTGTGTGTGTGTGTGTGTGTGTGTGTGTGTGTGTGTGTGTGTGTGTGTGTGTGTGTGTGTGTGTGTGTGTGTGTTTTCACCTATTCTCCTAATCCACAGATAAGAAGCCCCTTGAGACTATTACATTTAATCTCACACAATAATACAACAATCTGGTTTTGCGACATTGAGTGAAAAGAGACAGAAAATAGAAAACTATTTATTTCTCCGACACAGCTGAGGAACTGCACAGCTGGCAAAGGCATTGTCTGAATTCCATTTTCAATTTTCTCATGCTCTTCTCTAAATTGCATTTGAAAGCATCTAAAGCAACTGGGACAAACACTGTCAGCATGCTACAAGCTGTACATTTCCCAAATGTCAAGGTCTGCTGTGTCTGTGTGTGAGTCGTGAGTGAGAGAGAGAGAGAGAGAGAGAGAGACAGAGAGAGGGAGAGAGAGAGAGAGAGAGAGAGGAGAGAGAGAGAGAGAGAGAGAGAGAGAGAGAGAGAGACATAGAGAGACAGAGAGAGAGACAGAGACAGAGACAGAGAGCAGGACAGAGACAGAGGGAGAGAGGGACAGAGAGAGGGAGAGAGAGAGAGAGACAGAGAGAGGGAGAGAGAGAGAGACAGAGACAGAGACAGAGACAGAGGGAGAGACAGAGACAGAGACAGAGAGGGAGAGGGAGAGAGAGACAGAGACAGAGAGGAGAGAGAGAGAGACAGAGACAGAGAGAGGGAGAGAGAGACAGAGACAGGAGAGAGAGGGAGACAAAGACAGAGAGAGGGGCAAAGCAGAGAGAGAGGCAGAGACAGAGAGGCAGAGAAGAGACAGAGAGAGAGAGAGAGAGAGAGAGAGAGAGAGGGAGAGAGAGAGAGACAGAGAGAGGGAGAGAGAGAGAGAGACAGAGACAGAGAGGGAGAGAGAGACACAGAGACAGAGAGGGAGAGAGAGACAGAGACAGAGAGGGGAGAGAGAGAGAGAGACAGAGACAGAGACAGAGAGAGAGAGGGAGAGAGACAGAGACAGAGACAGAGAGGGAGAGAGAGACAGAGATAGCGAGAGAGAGAGAGAGAGAGAGAGAGAGAGAGAGAGAGAGAGAGAGAAGCGAGAGAGGGAGAGAGAGAGAGACAGAGAGGAGAGAGAGAGAGAGACAGAGACAGAGACCGAGAGGGAGGAGAGAGAGACAGAGACAGAGAGGGGAGAGAGAGACAGAGACATAGACAGAGGGGAGACAGAGAGAGACAGAGACAGAGAGAGAGGGAGAGAGAGAGAGAGACAGAGAGAGAGAGGGAGAGAGAGACAGAGACAGAGAGAGAGAGAGGGAGACAGAGGGAGGGAGACAAAGACAGAGAGAGAGCGAGAGAGAGGCAGAGACAGAGACAGAGAAAGAGAGAGAGAGGGAGAGGGAGAGAGAGAGAGAGGGAGACAGAGACAGAGACAGAGACAGAGAGAGAGAGAGGGGGGAGAGAGAGACAGAGACAGAGACAGAGGGAGAGGGAGACAAAGACAGAAACAGAGACAGAGAGAGAGAGGGAGAGAGAGAGAGAGACAGAGACAGAGGGAGAGAGAGATAAAGACAGAGACAGAGAGAGAGAGGGAGAGAGAGAGAGAGAGAGAGAGGGAGCAAATGAGAGAGAGAGACAAAGACAGAGACAGAGGGAGAGAGGGAGAGAGAGAGAGACAGAGACAGAGACAGAGACAGAGAGGGAGAGAGAAAGAGAGAGACAGAGACAGAGAGAGAGAGGGGAGAGGAGAGAGAGACAAAGACAGAGACAGAGACAGAGAGAGAGAGGGAGAGAGAGAGACAAAGACATGAGACAGAGACAGGAGAGAGAGGAGAGAGAGAGAGACAGAGACAGATACAGAGACAGAGAGAGGGAGAGAGAGAGAGACAGAGACAGAGACAGAGACAGAGAGAGAGAGGAAGAGAGAGAGAGAGACAGAGACAGAGAGAGAGAGAGAGAGAGAGACAAAGACAGAGACAGAGACAGAGGAGAGAGGGAGAGAGAGAGGGACAGAGAGACAGAGAGAGGAGACAGAGACAGAGACAGAGGGAGAGAGAGACAGAGACAGAGAGAGGAGAGAGAGAGAGAGAGAGACAGAGACAGAGAGTTTCTCCGTCTCTCTCCACACTGGTCTACAAACCAGCGATGTAGTGCAGCCGGTGTGGAGGAGTGGACGCTCCCTCACTCACGGAGCCGGGTCAAACTTTTTCTGAAAAATGTATTCTGATCAATTGTAAAATAGATTATATTTAATTACGAGCTAAAATGTCATGAAAAACAAAGATAATTACAAACCAAATAAAGATTTATTTGATGTCTTTGTGAGATTTTTGATTGTTGGATGGTTAGCTGAAGCTGAAAAGTCATAAAAGAAGGCAGGATTTCACTAGGCAGATTTCTGCTTTAATTGAAACAAGAACGGACAAGTGTGTTAACACCATCTGTCTAATTCACTCACAAAACAGTCATTCAAGAAGATCATTCATATTCCCATGAAACTCATTGAGATCCATCAAATGGCTGACTTGGAGATGCAGTTTGACATTTCACCAGTTAAAATGACTGACAAATGATGGTGGCTTATTCCTAATTATATGTTTGAGGGTATTAAAAATGGAACATTTTCTAGGAAATATGAGTGGGCATAGGCAGACGTTGCAATTGGATGTGCATTTATGCATCTTCTATGACAGGCTAATCAACTGTCTACATCTGTCGGTACAAACATTGAGGAAATGATGATGTCATTTACAAAAACTGCTCCAGCACCACTGTCACACACATGGACCTGCATCTCAAGACCTCCTCCAAAGGCAGATGTAATTTGCATCCTGTGAGTAACGGCAGCCATTTTGTGCCCATGCCCCAGAATAGAAGCACTGCAGTTGGCAGGGTAACTGCTTTGCTGGCTGACACACTCAATCTCTCACTGCATTTATTATCAGTCTCTGTAGTCCATTTGGGCTCAAAACAATGTCCACCACACAGACTAAATATAGGCTAGTAGAGGTCTGGGTGTTTCAGACCAGTGTGCTGCTACCATAGTCAATACACAGGCTTACAGACACACAACAACACACAGTTATGATTAAATACAATAGCTATATAAAGCAAGAGAACAGAACCTCTGTTTCACTGAATGACAACACCACAACCCAATCAGAACAACTTCCTGTTTATCCTCCCGGATCTGTCCCTCCCTCCCTATACGTTCACTAGCCTGTTTCCACGGTGATTAAGATTCATTTAGGGATTCCCAGGAGGGAATAATCCCTCACACGCCGTGTAACAGAGAGGTGCTCCTGGCAGGAACGTAGGAGAAAATGGGTCCAGTGCTCTTTTAACTGAACATGGGGCCTCATGCAAGACGAGGCCAGAACCACGGACAAGCGGAGCCAACACACACACACACACACACACACACACACACACACACACACACACACACACACACACACACACACACACACACACACACACACACACACACACACACACACACACACACACACACACACACACACACACACACACACACACACAAACTAGATCCGCTACATCAGGGGTCCCCAACTGGCAGAATTTGGCCCAAGGGTGGTTTATTTAAATTCCCTCAAATTTTCGTAACAGAAAATGTATACTATATATAAATGTAATACTATATACATAAAATAAATGTATATACTATACAGAGCCCTCTGCAATTATTGGGAAAGTGAAGCATTTCTTCTTATTTTGTCTCTATACTCCAAAAAGTTTGATTTGAACTGAAACTATTACTATATGGTTAAAGTAAAGATGTTCTGCTTTTATTTCAGGGTATTTGTGTACATACTGGTTTCAATTATTTAGAAATGACAACACTTTTTTATACATGGTCCCCCCATTTCAGGGGACCAAAAGTATTGGGACAAATTCACTTATATGTGTATTAGAGTAGTAAAGTTGAGTATTTGGTACCATATTCAGCACAAATGACAACATCAAACTTGTAACTCTACACATTTGTTAGATCCATTTGCTGTTTGTTTTGGTTGCTTTCACACTATTTAGTACCAAATATAAATAATTCTGTAAAATAATGTATTGTGTCATTTTGGAGCCATACTTATAAAATAATAGAATAGTTTAAAAATACTTTACATTAATGTGGATGCTACCATTATGACAGATAATCCTGAATGAATCGTGAATAAGGATGAGTGAGAAAGTTAAGATCGCACAAAAATGCTAACCCCCCATTATTGTAATAGTGAGAGGTTCGCATGTCTTGGAAGCATGATATTTGTGTGTCTGAAATATTAATTGTGATGTATGACAACAGATTATTACTATTAAATGTATTTATTTTACTGGCCAGTTAGATTTTCAGATTAAACCATCCTCAGACATGATGAGGTAGGATGTGTTGTATCAGGGTCCAGAGTCACATCTACTGCATACTGCTGAATCCTCTTCAGTTTGACTTCAGGAAGCTTCTCCATCTCTTTATTCAGTGTCTCTCCAGCTGAGATACAGCTCTCTCACAGTCTCCACACACAGATCACTGTGAACACTGATCTCAGACCAGTCCTTGGTGGGTGGAGGGGCAGAGGGATGGTAAGTTCTGTATGAGGTGGAGGTGGTCCTCAGTGTGTGAGAGCTGCTCCAGTTCAGTGCTTCTCTCTGTAGCTCAGTGATTTCCCTGCTCCAGGTCTTCTTAATGAGCCCTTCAGCCTGCCCTCTCTGCTGCTTTCTGCTTCTCTTCAATCACCTCACCGGAGCTCAGTCTGGCTTCTCTCAATGGAGCTAGAACCAGAGCAGTGAAGACCTGTACACTGTCTGATATCTCCTCTTGCTTCTCTCTTGCTGAGATCTACTGAGTATTTGATCTCCTGAACCTTCCTAAAATATGTATGCATCTTCTGTCTTTACCTCTGCCATCATTTTCCCAGTTGAGCCATCTTCTCTCCATACTCTTCCTCTAGAGGACAGTGTCATGAGTCATGTGGTCTGTTTTCAAGCACAAGACACAAAGACAAGTCTGGTCAGTCCTACAGAACAGCTCCATGAATCTCTCGTGCTTCTTACACATCCTGTCTTCCAGGTTCTCCACAGGGTTGATCAGCTTGTGTCTCTTCAAGGCTGGGACTCTCTGATGAGGCTCCAGGTGAGTCTCACAGTAAGAGGTCTGACACACCAGACAGGACTTCAGGGCCTTGAGCTTCATCCCAGTACAAACATCACAGGACACTTCTCCTGGTTTGGCTGTGCGTTGCCCTGGACTGCTGGTAACTTTCCACTGAACAGACTTCCCTGAACTGAGCAAACCATCTCAGAAATGAAAGTATTGATGCTTGAAGCTCAGGCCTCCTGTAGAATTTCTCCTTACATAATGGACACTGGCACAGGTCACTGGTATCCCAGTATCCACTGATACAGGCCTTGCAGTAGTTGTGTCCACATGGAATCGAGACCGGCTCAGTGAACACATCCAGACAGATAGAGCACAGGAACTGCTCTTCAGACAGGAGACTGCTGGAGGTGGTCATATCTAGACAGACACCAAAGGTGAAACCATAAAGCATTTTCTAGAATTCAGTTTAGGACAACATTAACCAATCATAGATGCTGTAACAATATAGATACAAGTCCTTTAAGTATGAATAGTTGAACATACTGTAGATAAAAGGAAAATAGAAGACAAACATGGTAAAGCATATATTAACTGTCCATAATGATTTCTATTCACCTGTATGCGTTTGTGGATACGGTTTCTTTCTGTTTGTGGTGCCACAGATATAAGAGTCTCGGTGTCTAGCTGTTTATAAAGTTTGTTCCTGTCCTGTCCAAAATAGTCTCTCTACAGTTTCGCTTCAGCAAAGTCATGTTGGGAGGCTCCTCCCCAACTGATACTGCTGTGTGCTTTTCACTTCCTGGATTAGAGTTAACCCTTTACATGGCTGTTGTCTGTATCTGATGAATTCATACCTATCGTTTTAATATTGTTACCCATTAAGTCACCACAGCTTCAACTCCTGTATTCTTTCAAGAATATCGGTCAGTGACACTATGAATCACTAGTCTTCATATTCTATAAAGAGGGTCAATGGAAATAAAGAGGACAACAAGCTGATGTTGCTGCCATCCAGAGAACAGAGCTTAAGCTGCAGGATCTCTTGAGCGCTGGCAGGAAAAGGAGGAGCTGTGAGGAGTGTATTGTAGACTGTAGACTAGGATGAAATACAGTTATCAATCCGCCCTACATAACCAGTTCAAATATGGAGAGAGATGAGGGAGAGAGAGAGAATGGGATATACTGTAATGTGCTCTTCCAAAATGTCTTCCATTTCCAATAACGTACCCCTCCTAACACACACACACACACACACACACCCCGTGTAGAGGACTTGTGGCAGTCTGTTTCTCACAGCCTGGCATTCACAGGCCACACAGGCATTCAGCTGACAGTGTACCAATCAAACACATACAACATACACACACACACACACACACACACACACACACACACACACACACACACACACACACACACACACACACACACACACACACACACACACACACACACACACACACACACACACACACACACACACCCCATGTAGAGGACTTGTGGCAGTCTGTCTCTCACAGCCTGGCATCACAGGCCACACAGGCATTCAGCTGACAGTGTACCAATCAAACACATACAACATACACACACACACACACACACACACACACACACACACACACACACACACCGTGTAGAGGACTTGTGGCAGTCTGTCTCTCACAGCCTGGCATTCACAGGCCACACAGGCATTCAGCTGACAGTGTACCAATCAAACACATACAACATACACACACACACACACACACCGTTGCAGGGCATCGCTCACATTAGAGACACCTGATTCTACAGCACCAGCTCACATCATCAGACAGGCAGGAGAAAACACAATACATTCTGCAGGAAGAAGTAACCTCTCTTCCTCATACTAATCTCACCTGTAACTCCCCCTCCTCTCCTCCCTCTCTCTCTGTATTATAGAACCAGGAACCACCTGACATGAACTCTGCTCTGTGGCCACACACACTATAAACCCTGACAAGGTTACTGTTTTATTGGGTAAAATCTTATTTTCCACAGAGGGCAGACCAGGCGGTATGAATTTTCCATGATGCCATTTATGAGGAGCAAGAACAGACAGAGAGCTGCCTGAAACCCTCTTACAGAGAAACAGTGTAACAAGGCTCCAGGTCAGTGAAATCCCATGAGAGGACAGAGAGAAAAAGATGAGAGAGTGGGAAGAAGAGAGGAGAGTGAGAGGAGAGAGGGAGAGGGGAGGAGAGTGAGAGGAGAGTGAGAGGAGAGTGAGAGGAGAGAGGGAAGAAGAGAGGAGAGTGAGAGGGAGGGGAGAGGGGAGGAGAGTGAGAGGAGAGAGGAGAGGGAGGAGAGGAGAGAGAGAGGGAGAGGGGAGGAGAGTGAGAGAGGGAGGAGAGTGATTGGAGAGAGGGAGAGGGGAGGAGAGTGAGAGGAGAGAGGGAGAGGGGAGGAGAGTGAGAGGGAGAGGAGAGGGGAGGAGAGTGAGAGGAGAGAGGGAGAGGGGAGGAGAGTGAGAGGAGAGAGGGAGAGGGGAGGAGAGTGAGAGAGGAGGAGAGTGATTGAGAGAGGGAGAGGAGGAGGAGAGAGAGAGAGGGAGGAGAGTGATTGAGAGAGGGAGAGGGGAGGAGAGTGAGAGAGGGGAAAGAGTGATTGGAGAGAGGAAGAAGAGAGGAGAGGGAGAGAGAGAGGAGAGAGGGAGAGGGGAGGAGAGTGAGAGAGGGGGGAGGAGAGTGATTGGAGGGGGTGAAGAAGAGAGGAGAGGGAGAAGAGAGAGGGAGAGGGAGGAGAGTGAGAGAGGGGAGGAGAGAGGGAGAGGAGAGAGGGGAAGAAGAGAGGAGAGTGACTGGAGAGAGGGAAGAAGAGAGGAGAGTGATTGGAGAGAGGGGAGAGGGGAGGAGAGTGAGAGAGGGAGGAGAGTAAGAGAGGGAGAGGGAGAGAGGGAAGAAGAGAGGAGAGTGAGAGGAGAGAGGGAAGAAGAGAGGAGGTGATTGAGAGAGGGAGAGGGGAGGAGAGTGAGAGGAGAGAGGGAGAGGGGAGGAGAGTGATTGGAGAGAGGGAAGAAGAGAGGAGAGTGAGAGGAGAGAGGGAGAGGGGAGGAGAGTGAGAGGAGAGAGGGAGAGGGGAGGAGAGTGATTGGAGAGAGGGAAGAAGAGAGGAGAGTGATTGGAGAGAAGGAGAGGGGAGGAGAGTGAGAGGAGAGGAGAGGGGAGGAGAGTTATTGGAGAGAGGGAAGACGAGAGGAGAGTGAGAGGAGAGAGGAGAGGGAGGGAGAGTGATTGGAGAGAGGGAAGAAGAGAGGAGAGTGACTGGAGAGGGATTGAAGAGATGAGAGTGATTGGAGAGAGGAGAGGGAGAGGAGGAGAGGGAGAGGGGAGGATAGGGGAGACGGTGCCCTGGTGAAAGGGAGCAATGTTTATGCCAGCAGCACAACACAGGAAGTTTCCACTGCATGTGACACACACACACACACACACACACACACACACACACACACACACACACACACACACACACACACACACACACACACACACACACACACACACACACACACATACAACACATTAAAAGGACTAAGTGAGGTCACACTGAGACCACACCCTGAGATGGCCGATTTAGATAAGTGGAGCGTAGGGATATCTAATACCACCACTATCCCATCTCTCCCTGCCCCACTGACACTAAATACCTGTAACCAGAGACTAGAGACAGGTTCTCATGGGAAAGAGAACCAGAGAGAATGAAAGGAGAATGAAAAGAGAGAGAGAGAGAGAGAGAGAGAGAAATTGAAAGAGAGAGAGAAATTGAGAGGGAGCTCCCAGAAAATACCAAACATGACAGTATATTTTTCCACAGGTGTATAAATTCTACAGTCTACCAGACCAGAGACATGACAGGTGTATAGTATCTACAGTCTACCAGAGGACCATGACAGGTGTATAGTATCTACAGTCTACCAGAGGACCAGAGACATGACAGGTGTATAGTATCTACAGTCTACCAGAGACATGACATG
>NW_027036908.1:0-15000 GCF_034236695.1 Oncorhynchus nerka | reverse complement strand
AACAGGTCTAAGTAGACATGACATCAGATCAGACTCCATACTGGTTACAGACTAAAACAGGTTTAGACATGACCCATCAGATCAGACTCCATACTGGTTACAGACTAAAACAGGTTTAGACATGACATCAGATCAGACTCCATACTGGTTACAGACTAAAACAGGTTTAGACATGACATCAGATCAGACTCCATACTGGTTACAGACTAAAACAGGTTAGACATCAGATCAGACTCCATACTGGTTACAGACTAAACAGGTTTAGACATGACATCAGATCAGACTCCATACTGGTTACAGACTAAAACAGGTTTTAGACATGACATCAGAACAGACTCCATACTGGGTTACAGACTAAAACAGGTCTTAGACATGACATCAGATCAGACTCATACTGGTTACAGACTAAAACAGGTTTAGACATGACATCAGATCAGACTCATACTGGTTACAGACTAAAACAGGTTTAGACATGACATCAGATCAGACTCCCATACTGGTTACAGACTAAAACAGGTCTTTTAGACATGACATCAGATCCAGACCCATACTGGTTACAGACTAAAACAGGTTTAGACATGACATCAGATCAGACTCCATACTGGTTACAGACTAAAACAGGTTTAGACATGACATCAGATCAGACTCCATACTGGTTACAGACTAAAACAGGTCTTAGACATGACATCAGATCAGACTCCATACTGGTTACAGACTAAAACAGGTTTAGACAGACATGACATCAGATCAGACCCCATACTGGTTACAGACTAAAACAGGTTTAGACATGACATCAGATCAGACCCCATACTGACAGACTAAAAACAGGTATAGACATGACATCAGATCCCAGACTCCATACTGGCTACAGACTAAAACAGGCTTTAGACATGACATCAGATCAGACTCTATACTGGTTACAGACTAAAACAGGTCAGGTTTAGACATGACATCAGAACAGACCCCATACTGGTTACAGACATGACATCAGATCAGACCCCATACTGGTTACAGACTAAAACAGGTCTGGGTTTAGACATGACATCAGATCAGACTCCATACTGGTTACAGACTAAAACAGGTTTAGACATGACATCAGATCAGACTCCATACTGGTTACAGACTAAAACAGGTTTAGACATGACATCAGATCAGACTCCATACTGGTTACAGACTAAAACAGGTCTGGGTTTAGACATGACATCAGATCAGACTCCATACTGGTTACAGACTAAAACAGGTTTAGACATGACATCAGATCAGACTCCATACTGGTTACAGACTAAAACAGGTCTGGGTTTAGACATGACATCAGATCAGACTCCATACTGGTTACAGACTAAAACAGGTCTGGGTTTAGACATGACATCAGATCAGACCCCATACTGGTTACAGACTAAAACAGGTTTAGACATGACATCAGATCAGACCCCATACTGGTTACAGACTAAAACAGGTATAGACATGACATCAGATCAGACTCCATACTGGTTACAGACTAAAACAGGTTTAGACATGACATCAGATCAGACTCTATACTGGTTACAGACTAAAACAGGTTTAGACATGACATCAGAACAGACCCCATACTGGTTACAGACTAAAACAGGTCTGGGTTTAGACATGACATCAGATCAGACCCCATACTGGTTACAGACTAAAACAGGTCTGGGTTTAGACATGACATCAGATCAGACTCCATACTGGTTACAGACTAAAACAGGTTTAGACATGACATCAGATCAGACTCCATACTGGTTACAGACTAAAACAGGTTTAGACATGACATCAGATCAGACTCCATACTGGTTACAGACTAAAACAGGTCTGGGTTTAGACATGACATCAGATCAGACTCCATACTGGTTACAGACTAAAACAGGTTTAGACATGACATCAGATCAGACTCCATACTGGTTACAGACTAAAACAGGTTTAGACATGACATCAGATCAGACTCCATACTGGTTACAGACTAAAACAGGTTTTTAGACATGACATCAGATCAGACTCCATACTGGTTACAGACTAAAACAGGTCTGGGTTTAGACATGACATCAGATCAGACCCATACTGGTTACAGACTAAAACAGGTTTAGACATCAGATCAGACTCCATACTGGTTACAGACTAAAACAGGTCTGGGTAGACATGACATCAGGTCAGACTCCATACTGGTTACAGACTAAAACAGGTTTAGACATGACATCAGATCAGACCCCATACTGGTTACAGACTACTGGTTTAGACATGACATCAGAAGACTCCATACGGTCAGACTAAAACAGGTTTAGACATGACATCAGATCAGACACCATACTGGTTACAGACTAAAACAGGTCTGGGGTTTAGACATGACATCAGATCAGACTCCATACTGGTTACAGACTAAAACAGGTTTAGACATGACATCAGATCAGACTCCATACTGGTTACAGACTAAAACAGGTTTAGACATGACATCAGATCAGACTCCATACTGGTTACAGACTAAAACAGGTCTTAGACATGACATCAGATCAGACTCCATACTGGTTACAGACTAAAACAGGTTTAGACATGACATCAGATCAGACCCCATACTGGTTACAGACTAAAACAGGTTTAGACATGACATCAGATCAGACTCCATACTGGTTACAGACTAAAACAGGTTTAGACATGACATCAGATCAGACTCCATACTGGTTACAGACTAAAACAGGTCTTTTAGACATGACATCAGATCAGACTCCATACTGGTTACAGACTAAAACAGGTTTAGACATGACATCAGATCAGACTCCATACTGGTTACAGACTAAAACAGGGGGTTTAGACATGACATCAGATCAGACTCCCATACTGGTTACAGACTAAAACAGGTTTTTAGACATGACATCAGATCAGACTCCATACTGGTTACAGACTAAAACAGGTTTAGACATGACATCAGATCAGACTCCATACTGGTTACAGACTAAAACAGGTCTGGGTTTAGACATGACATCAGATCAGACTCCATACTGGTTACAGACTAAAAACAGGTTTAGACATGACATCAGATCAGACTCATACTGGTTACAGACTAAAACAGGTCTTTTAGACATGACATCAGATCAGACTCCATACTGGTTACAGACTAAAACAGGTCACTGGGTTTAGACATGACATCAGATCAGACTCCATACTGGTTACAGACTAAAACAGGTCTGGTTTAGACATGACATCAGATCAGACTCCATACTGGTTACAGACTAAAACAGGTTTTTTAGACATGACATCAGATCAGACTCCATACTGGTTACAGACTAAAACAGGTTTTAGACATGACTAAAACCCATACTGGTTACAGACTAAAACAGGTTTAGACATGACATCAGATCAGACTCTATACTGGTTACAGACTAAAACAGGTTTAGACATGACATCAGAACAGACCCCATACTGGTTACAGACTAAAAGATCCTCCATACTGGTTACTAAAACAGGTCAGGTTTAGACATGACATCAGATCAGACTCCATACTGGTTACAGACTAAAACAGGTCTGGGTTTTAGACATGACATCAGATCAGACTCCATACTGGTTACAGACTAAAACAGGTCTGGGTTTAGACATGACATCAGATCAGACTCCATACTGGTTACAGACTAAAACAGGTTTAGACATGACATCAGATCAGACTCCATACTGGTTACAGACTAAAACAGGTTTTAGACATGACATCAGATCAGACTCCATACTGGTTACAGACTAAAACAGGTTTAGACATGACATCAGATCAGACTCCCATACTGGTTACAGACTAAAACAGGTTTAGACATGACATCAGATCAGACACCATACTGGTTACAGACTAAAACAGGTTTTAGACATGACATCAGATCAGACTCCATACTGGTTACAGACTAAAACAGGTTTAGACATGACATCAGATCAGACTCCATACTGGTTTACAGACTAAAACAGGTTTAGACATGACATCAGATCAGACTCCATACTGGTTACAGACTAAAACAGGTTTGGGCATGACATCAGATCAGACTCCATACTGGTTACAGACTAAAACAGGTCTGGGTTTAGACATGACATCAGATCAGACCCCATACTGGTTACAGACTAAAACAGGTTTAGACATGACATCAGATCAGACCCCATACTGGTTACAGACTAAAACAGGTTTAGACATGACATCAGATCAGACTCCATACTGGTTACTGGTTACAGACTAAAACTCCACAGGTTTAGACATGACATCAGATCAGACTCCATACTGGTTACAGACTAAAACAGGTCTGGGTTTAGACATGACATCAGATCAGACTCCATACTGGTTACAGACTAAAACAGGTTTAGACATGACATCAGATCAGACTCCATACTGGTTACAGACTAAAACAGGTTTAGACATGACATCAGATCAGACTCCATACTGGTTACAGACTAAAACAGGTTTAGACATGACATCAGATCAGACTCCATACTGGTTACAGACTAAAACAGGTCTGGGTTTAGACATGACATCAGATCAGACTCCATACTGGTTACAGACTAAAACAGGTTTAGACATGACATCAGATCAGACTCCATACTGGTTACAGACTAAAACAGGTCTGGGTTTAGACATGACATCAGATCAGACTCCATACTGGTTACAGACTAAAACAGGTCTGGGTTTAGACATGACATCAGATCAGACCCCATACTGACAGACTAAAACAGGTTTAGACATGACATCAGAGACTCCATACTGGTTACAGACTAAAACAGGTTTAGACATGACATCAGATCAGACTCTATACTGGTTACAGACTAAAACAGGTTTAGACATGACATCAGATCAGACCCCATACTGGTTACAGACTAAAACAGGTCATGACATCAGATCAGACTCATACTGGTTAAGGCAGACTAAAACAGGTTTAGACATGACATCAGATCAGACACCATACTGGTTACAGACTAAAACAGGTCTGGGTTTAGACATGACATCAGATCAGACTCATACTGGTTACAGACTAAAACAGGTTTAGACATGACATCAGATCAGACTCCATACTGGTTACAGACTAAAACAGGTTTAGACATCAGATCAGACTCCATACTGGTTACAGACTAAAACAGGTCTGGGTTTAGACATGACATCAGATCAGACCCCATACTGGTTACAGACTAAAACAGGTTTAGACATGACATCAGATCAGACCCCATACTGGTTACAGATTAAAACAGGTTTAGACAGACATCAGATCAGACCCCATACTGGTTACAGACTAAAACAGGTTTAGACATGACATCAGATCAGACTCATACTGTTTATGCTAGACTAAAACAGGTCTGGGTTTAGACATGACATCAGATCAGACTCCTATACTGGTTAGCAGACTAAAACAGGTTTAGACATGACATCAGATCAGACTCCATACTGGTTACAGACTAAAACAGGTCTGGGTTTAGACATGACATCAGATCAGACTCCATACTGGCTACAGACTAAAACAGGTTTAGACATGACATCAGATCAGGATTCATACTGGGTTACACTAAAATAGGTCTGGGTTTAGACATCAGATCAGACCCCATACTGGTTACAGAATTTAAAACAGGTTGGACATGGACATCAGACAGACTAGAACAAGGTTGTGTCCTAAATGGTTCTTATTTAGTGCACTGGGCCCTGGTCAACAGTATGCACTATATAGGAATATGGCCCTGGTCACAGTAGTGCACTATATAGGAGTATATTTGGTCTAAAAGAACTACATAGGAATAGGGGCTTTGGTCTGAAAGTGGCACTACATAGAATAGTTTTGGTCTAGTAGTACCACATAAATATGCAGGTTACTGATCTGGAAAGTAGTATTATACAGGGAATAGGTCCACTGGGACGTGAATAAAGAAATCTGTTGGCTCTATGATGTGAAGGATAATAATTTATTTCCTGCTTCCTTCAAATACAGCCACCCATCTACCAATGAAAACTTTGGGATCTGATTGGATGTTGGCCAATACCAAGGTTTCTGGATTCTTCAGGGTCAACTATGACAGTAGTAACTGGGATCGACTCCTCACGCAGCTCAGCACAGACCATGAGGTATCAGTCCGTATGATAATGACCTCCTCACCCAGCTCAGCACAGACCATGAGGTATCAGTCCGTATGATAATGACCTCCTCACCCAGCTCAGCACAGACCATGAGGTATCAGTCCGTATGATAATGACCTCCTCACCCAGCTCAGCACAGACCATGAGGTATCAGTCCGTATGATAATGACCTCCTCACGCAGCTCAGCACAGACCATGAGGTAACAGTCCGTATGATAATGACCTCCTCACCCAGCTCAGCACAGACCATGAGGTATCAGTCCATATGATAATGACCTCCTCACCCAGCTCAGCACAGACCATGAGGTATCAGTCCATAGGATAATGACCTCCTCACCCAGCTCAGCACAGACCATGAGGTAACAGTCCATAGGATAATGACCTCCTCACCCAGCTCAGCACAGACCATGAGGTATCAGTCCGTATGATAATGACCTCCTCACCCAGCTCAGCACAGACCATGAGGTATCAGTCCGTATGATAATGACCTCCTCACCCAGCTCAGCACAGACCATGAGGTATCAGTCCGTATGATAATGACCTCCTCACCCAGCTCAGCACAGACCATGAGGTATCAGTCCGTATGATAATGACCTCCTCACGCAGCTCAGCACAGACCATGAGGTAACAGTCCGTATGATAATGACCTCCTCACCCAGCTCAGCACAGACCATGAGGTATCAGTCCATATGATAATGACCTCCTCACCCAGCTCAGCACAGACCATGAGGTATCAGTCCATAGGATAATGACCTCCTCACCCAGCTCAGCACAGACCATGAGGTAACAGTCCATAGGATAATGACCTCCTCACCCAGCTCAGCACAGACCATGAGGTATCAGTCCATATGATAATGACCTCCTCACCCAGCTCAGCACAGACCATGAGGTAACAGTCCATATGATAATGACCTCCTCACCCAGCTCAGCACAGACCATGAGGTAACAGTCCATAGGATAATGACCTCCTCACCCAGCTCAGCACAGACCATGAGGTAACAGTCCATAGGATAATGACCTCCTCACCCAGCTCAGCACAGACCATGAGGTAACAGTCCATATGATAATGACCTCCTCACCCAGCTCAGCACAGACCATGAGGTATCAGTCCATAGGATAATGACCTCCTCACCCAGCTCAGCACAGACCATGAGGTAACAGTCCATATGATAATGACCTCCTCACCCAGCTCAGCACAGACCATGAGGTATCAGTCCATATGATAATGACCTCCTCACCCAGCTCAGCACAGACCATGAGGTAACAGTCCATAGGATAATGACCTCCTCACCCAGCTCAGCACAGACCATGAGGTAACAGTCCACACCATGAGGGAACAGCTTTCTAACCTGCTAAATTACTATGTCCCAGGAAGACCAGCACAAAGCCTGATGACTGTCCCAATATGGGAACCAGACATATTTTAATGTCCCTGTGTTTATATTCAGGCTATTCCAGTGATCAACAGAGCCCAGGTTGTGGATGATGCTTTTAACCTGGCTAGGTGAGTCCTCTCCCACACAGCATAGTCTTCTGTCTATATGCTGTCTATATGTAGACTACCTGTAAAGTCCTCTGTCTATATGTAGACTAGCTGTAAAGTCCTCTGTCTATATGCTGTCTATATGTAGACTACCTGTAAAGTCCTCTGTCTATATGTAGACTACCTGTAAAGTCCTCTGTCTATATGTAGACTACCTGTAAAGTCCTCTGTCTATATGTAGACTACCTGTAAAGTCCTCTGTCTATATGTAGACTACCTGTAAAGTCCTCTGTCTATATGTAGACTACCTGTAAAGTCCTCTGTCTATATGCTGTCTATATGTAGACTACCTGTAAAGTCCTCTGTCTATATGTAGACTACCTGTAAAGTCCTCTGTCTATATGCTGTCTATATGTAGACTACCTGTAAAGTCCTCTGTCTATATGCTGTCTATATGTAGACTACCTGTAAAGTCCTCTGTCTATATGTAGACTACCTGTAAAGTCCTCTGTCTATATGTAGACTACCTGTAAAGTCCTCTGTCTATATGCTGTCTATATGTAGACTACCTGTAAAGTCCTCTGTCTATATGTAGACTACCTGTAAAGTCCTCTGTCTATATGTAGACTACCTGTAAAGTCCTCTGTCTATATGTAGACTACCTGTAAAGTCCTCTGTCTATATGTAGACTACCTGTAAAGTCCTCTGTCTATATGTAGACTACCTGTAAAGTCCTCTGTCTATATGTAGACTACCTGTAAAGTCCTCTGTCTATATGTAGACTACCTGTAAAGTCCCTGTCTATATGTAGACTACCTGTAAAGTCCTCTGTCTATATGTAGACTACCTGCAAGTCCTCTGTCTGTATGTAAACTACCCAGTAAGTCCTCTGTCTATGGAGATTACCTGTAAAGTCTCTGTCTATGTGAGACTATCTGTAAAGTCCTCTGTCTATATAAGACTACCTAGAAAGCCCTGTCTATATGTAGACTACCTGTAAAGTCCTCTGTGTGTCTGTTGCTGTCAGTACCATTTCAGCAGGTGTAATTCCGGTTGGATTCGTAGTTGTTGAATAAAAGGGGTGTTTGTGATGTTTCTTCTGTCTCGGTCCACGCCAGGCGAGCAGGATAGTCAAGTACTCACACTGGCTCTGAGAACCACCCTGTTCCTTCAGAGAGGAGAAGACATGCCCTGGCAAACAGCTGACATGGAACCTGGGCTACTTCTTCCTCATGTTCGACCGCAGCTGACGCCTACGGGCCCATGCAGGTCAGTGTTATATCTGGGTCCTATGGCACCTATTCTTCATACAGTACAGACCAGATCACCTTATGGGCACCCTATTCCCTATGGGGTACTTAGACCAGATCACCTTATGGCACCCTGGCTTCTTATGCTGGTCACTGCTATGGCACCCTGTTCCCTATGGTACTTAGGACCAGATCATATATGGCACCCTATTCCTTATGTAGTACTTAGACCAGATCACTATATGGCACCCTATTCCTTATGCTGATCACTATATGGCACCCTATTCCTTATGTAGTACTTAGACCAGATCACTATATGGCACCCTATTCCTTATGTAGTACTTAGACCAGATCACTATATGGCACCCTATTCCTTATGTAGTACTTTTAGAGCCAGATCACCCTTATACAACTATTTCCTTATGGTACTTAGACAGATCACTATGTAGCTATTTCCTTCTTTGATCTATATCACCTATTCTTATGTACTTAGACCAGATCACTGTGGCACCTATTCCCTTGCAGTACTTAGACCAGATCACTATATGGCACCCTATTCCTTATGTAGTACTTAGACCAGATCACCTTATGGCACCCTATTCATTTTGGCCACTATATGGAATAGAGTTCCATCTGGGACATAACAGTAGACTACTGAATATTTTTTAATTGCAAAATCAGCTACTAAGATCAACTCTGTTCCATTTTTATTGACAATGATAATGTTATCCAATATCTCTGATATGTTGTGATGCAGTGAGTTCTGTCCTTATTGTTCAGGTTTGCCTCAATGAACAGCAAGTTCTGTTCTTATCTTTCAGGCTTACCTCAATAAACAGCTAGTTCTGTTCTTATCTTTCAGGTTTGGCTCAATGAACAGCTAGTTCTGTTCTTATCTTTCAGGCTTACCTCAATAAACAGCTAGTTCTGTTCTTATCTTTCAGGCTTACCTCAATAAACAGCTAGTTCTGTTCTTACCTTTCAGGCTTACCTCAATAAACAGCGAGTTCTGTTCTTATCTTTCAGGCTTACCTTAATAAACAAGTCACGCCTCTTTTCAACCACTTCAAGACTATCACTGCTGACTGGACCAAGATTCCGGAGAAACACACTGACCAGTAAGAACGTCTACCTTTCACAATGTTGATGGATACAAAGAGAACATGTCACGATAGTTAGAAATTATTTTTAGAAGACAAAACACTCAGTCAGTTCAAAATGACTGTTCTCATCCAGTTATCATGAATGGACTCAATAAGTCAGAAGTTGTGAGGTCAGTATACCGTTAAGAGTTCTTCTGTTTCATTTGATATTTTCCTCCGTCTCCAGGTACAACCAGGTGAATGCCATCTCGATAGCCTGCAGTACAGGAGTAGCAGGCTGTGAGGCTGACTACAGGCTGGTTCAAAGACTGGATGAAAACGCCGAGAACAACACGTACAGAGATCCCTCTCCTCTCCTCTCCCTCTCTCTCCCTCTCCTCTCCTCTCCCTCTCCCTCTCCTCTCCTCTCCTCTCCCCTCCCCTCTCCTCTCCTCTCCTCTCCTCCTCCTCTCTCTCTCTCCCTCTCCTCTCCTCTCCTCTCCCCTCTCCTCCCTCTCCCTCTCCTCTCCTCTCCTCTCCTCTCCTCTCCTCTCCTCTCCTCTCTCCCCTCATCCTCTCCTCTTCATCCTCATCCTCTCCTCTTCATCCTCTCCTCTCCTCTCCTCTCCTCTCCTCTCCTCTCCTCTCCTCTCCTCTCCTCATCCTCTCCTCTTCATCCTCATCCTCTCCTCTTCATCCTCATCCTCTCCTCTCCTCTCCTCTCCTCTTCATCCTCATCCTCTCCACTTCCTCTCCTCTCCTCTCCTCTCCTCTCCTCATCCTCTCCTCTTCATCCTCTCCTCTCCTCTCAAATCAAATCAAATCAAATCAAATGTATTTATATAGCCCTTCGTACATCAGCTGATATCTCAAAGTGCTGTACAGAAACCCAGTCTAAAACCCCAAACAGCAAGCAATGCAGGTGTAGAAGCACGGTGGCTAGGAAAAACTCCCTAGAAAGGCCAAAACCTAGGAAGAAAACTAGAGAGGAACCAGGCTATGTGGGGTGGCCAGTCCTCTTCTGGCTGTGCCGGGTGGAGATTATAACAGAACATGGCCAATATGTTCAAATGACCAGCATTGTCCAATAATAATCACAGGCAGAACAGTTGAAACTGGAGCAGCAGCACGGCCCGGTGGACTGGGGACAGCAAGGAGTTATCATGTCAGGTAGTCCTGGGGCATGGTTCTAGGGCTCAGGTCAGTTGAAACTGGAACAGCAGCATGGCCAGGTGGACTGGGGGCAGCAAGGAGTTATCATGTCAGGTAGTCCTGACGCATGGTCCTAGGGCTCAGGTCCTCCGAGAGAGAGAAAGAAAGAGAGAAAGAGAGAATTAGAGAAAGCATACTTAAATTCACACAGGACACCGGATAGGACAGGAGAAGTACTCCAGATATAACAAACTGACTCTAGCCCCCCGACACATAACCTACTGCAGCATAAATACTGGAGGCTGAAACAGGAGGGGTCCTCTCCTATCCTATCTTATCCTCCTCCTCCTCAACCCTAGTGTTGAAGACTGTTATTGATCTCAACCCTAGTGTTGAAGACTGTTATTGATCCCAACCCTAGTGTTGACGACTGTTAATGATCTCAACCCTAGTGTTGAATTCTGTTATTGATCCCAACCCTAGTGTTGAAGGCTGTTATTCATCCCAACCCTAGTGTTGAAGACTGTTATTGATCCCAACCTAGGGTTGAAACCCTCTAGACTGTTATTGATCCCAACCTAGTGTTGAAGACCCAACCCTGTTTGAAGACTTGATCCCAGCCCTAGTGTTGAAGACTGTTAATGATCCCAACCCTGTGTTGAAGGCTGTTATTGATCCCAACCTAGTGTTGAAGACTGTTATTGATCCCAACCTAGTGTTTACAGCTGTTATTGATCCCAACCTAGTGTTGAAGACTGTTATTGATCCCAACCCTAGTGTTTATCCCAACCTGGGTTGAGGCTGTTATTGATCCCAACCTAGTATTTACAGTTACAGCTGTTATTGATCCCAACCTAGTGTTGAAGGCTGTTATTGATCCCAACCTAGTGTTGAAGACTGTTATTGATCCCAACCCTAGTGTTGAAGGCTGTTATTGATCCCAACCCTAGTGTTGAAGACTGTTAATGATCCCAACCCTAGTGTTGAAGACTGTGATCCCAACCCTAGTGTTGAAGACTGTTATTGATCCCAACCTAGTGTTGAAGACTGTTATTGATCCCAACCCTAGTGTTGAAGGCTGTTATTGATCCCAACCTAGTGTTGAAGACTGTTAGTCCCAACCCTAGTGTGAAGGCTGTTATTGATCCCAACCCTAGTGTTGATCCTTCCTGTTTGAAGGCTGTTATTGATCCCAACCCTAGTGTTGAAGACTGTTATTGATCCCAACCTAGTGTTGAAGGCTGTTATTGATCCCAACCCTAGTGTTGAAGGCTGTTATTGATCCCAACCTAGTGTTGAAGGCTGTTATTGATCCCAACCCTAGTGTTGAAGACTATTATTGATCCCAACCCTAGTGTTGAAGACTGTTATTGATCCCAACCCTAGTGTTGAAGGCTGTTATTGATCCCAACCTAGTGTTGAAGGCTGTTATTCATCCCAACCCTAGTGTTGAAGGCTGTTATTGATCCCAACCCTAGTGTCCCAACTCTGAAGGCTGTTATTGATCCCAACCCTAGTGTTGAAGACTGTTATTGATCCCAACCCTAGTGTTGAAGGCTGTTATTGATCCCAACCCTGAGTGTTTGAAGACTGTTAATGATCCCAACCCTAGTGTTGAAGGCTGTTATTGATCCCAACCCTAGTGTTGAAGGCTGATCCCAACCCTATTGATCCCAACTCCTAGTGTTTATGTTATTGATCCCAACCTAGTGTTGAAGGCTGTTATTGATCCCAACCCTAGTGTTGAAACCCTATGGCTGTTATGATCCCAACCCTATGTTGAAGGCTGTTATTGATCCCAACCCTAGTGTTGAAGACTGTTATTGATCCCAACCCTAGTGCTGAAGACTGTTATTGATCCCAACCTAGTGTTGAAGGCTGTTATTGATCCCAACCCTAGTGTTGATCCCACCAGTGTTAATGATCCCAACCTAGTGCTGAAGCCTGTTATTGATCCCAACCCTAGTGTTGAAGGCTGTTATTGATCCCAACCTAGTGTTGAAGGCTGTTATTGATCCCAACCCTAGTATTTACGGCTGGTTACAGCTGTTATTGATCCCAACCCTAGTGTTGAAGACTGTTATTGATCACAACCTAGTGTTGAAGGCTGTTATTGATCCCAACCTAGTGTTGAAGGCTGTTATTGATCCCAACCCTAGTGTTGAAGACTGTTATTGATCCCAACCCTAGTGTTGACAGCTGTTATTGATCCCAACCCTAGTGTTGAAGACTGTTATTGATCCCAACCCTGGTAGTGTTGAAGGCTGTTATGAAGGCTGATCCCAACCCTAGTGTTGAAGGCTGTTATTGATCCCAACCCTAGTGTTGAAGGCTGTTATTGATCCCAACCCTAGTGTTGAAGGCTGTTATTGATCCCAACCCTAGTGTTGAAGACCCAACCCTGTTATTGATCCCAACCTAGTGTTGAAGCTGTTATTGATCCCAACCTAGTGTTGAAGGCTGTTATTGATCCCAACCCTAGTGTTGAAGGCTGTTATTGATCCCAACCCTAGTGTTGAAGGCTGTTATCCCAACCTGATCTGTTAATGATCCCAACCCTAGTGTTGAAACCTGTTGTTATCCCAGCCTAGTGTTGATTGTTATTGATCCAACCTAGTGTTTAAGTCTGTTATTGATCCCAACCCTAGTGTTGAAGGCTGTTATTGATCCCAACCCTAGTGTTGAAGGCTGTTATTGATCCCAACCCTAGTGTTGAAGGCTGTTATTGATCCCAACCCTAGTGTTGAAGGCTGTTATTGATCCCAACCCTAGTGTTGAAGACTGTTATTGATCCCAACCCTAGTGTTGAAGGCTGTTATTGATCCCAACCCTAGTGTTGAAGGCTGTTATTGATCCCAACCCTAGTGTTGAAGACTGTTATTGATCCCAACCCTAGTGTTGAAGGCTGTTATTGATCCCAACCCTAGTGTTGAATTCTGTTATTGATCCCAACCTAGTGTTTGAAGGCTGTTATTGATCCCAACCCTAGTGTTGAAGACTGTTATTGATCCCAACCTGTTGAGTGTTGATCCCTAGTGTTGAAGGCTGTTATTGATCCCAACCCTAGTGTTGAAGACTGTTATTGATCCCAACCCTAGTGTTGAAGACTGTTATTGATCCCAACCCTAGTGTTGAAGACTGTCCCAACCCTAGTGTTGAAGCCTGTTATTGATCCCAACCCTAGTATTTACAGCTGTTAATGATCCCAACCCTAGTGTTGAAGCCTGTTATTGATCCCAACCCTAGTGTTGAAGGCTGTTATTGATCCCAACCCTAGTGTTAAAGGCTGTTATTGATCCCAACCCTAGTATTTACAGCTGTTATTGATCCCAACCTAGTGTTGAAGTAAGACTGTTATTGATCCCAACCCTAGTGTTGAAGACTGTTATTGATCCCAACCCTAGTGTTTACAGGCTGTTATTGATCCCAACCCTAGTGTTGAAGGCTGTTATTGATCCAACCCTAGTGTTGAAGACTGTTATTGATCCCAACCCTAGTGTTGAAGACTGTTAGCTGTTTTACAGTTGATCCCAACCCTAGTGTTGACAGCTGTTATTGATCCCAACCCTAGTGTTGAGGGCTGTTACCCAACCTAGCTGTTATTGGATCCCAACCTAGTGTTGAAGGCTGTTATTGATCCCAACCCTAGTGTTTAGAGCTGTTATTGATCCAACCTAGTGTTGAAGACTGTTATTGATCCCAACCCTAGTGTTGAAGGCTGTTATTGATCCCAACCCTAGTGTTGAAGGTAATCCCAACCCCTGTTGATTGTTATTGATCCC
The DNA here is from genome assembly GCF_034236695.1 of Oncorhynchus nerka. Lineage (NCBI taxonomy): Eukaryota > Metazoa > Chordata > Actinopteri > Salmoniformes > Salmonidae > Oncorhynchus > Oncorhynchus nerka. The sequence goes on along the minus strand of NW_027036908.1, from coordinate 163 downwards.
AACCCTAGTGTTGAAGACTGTTGTTATTGATCCCAACCTAGTGTTGAAGACTGTTATTGATCCCAACCCTAGTGTTGAATTCGTTTGATCCTAACCTAGTGCTTAAAGACTGTTATTGATCCCAACTCCTAGTGTTGAAGGCTGTTATTGATCCCAACCCTAG
>NW_027036907.1:0-16357 GCF_034236695.1 Oncorhynchus nerka | reverse complement strand
GATACAGACACTACCACTATAATACAAGACACTACACTTCCACCACAATACAGACACTACACTACCACTAAAATACAGACACTACCACTAACAATACAGACACCTACCACTCACTAATACAGACACTACCACTATAGTACAGACACTACACTTCCACTACAATACAGACACTACACTACCACTAAAATACAGACACTACCACTAAAATACAGACTCTACCACTACAATACAGACACCTACCACTACAATACAGACACCTACCACTACAATACAGACACTACCTCTACAATACAGACACTCCCACTACAATACAGACACTACCACTACAATCCAGACACTACCAAAACAATACAGACACTACCACAACAATACAGACACTACCACAACAATACAGACACTACCACTTCAATACAGACACTACACTACCACTACAATACAGACACTACACTACAATACAGACATGACACTTCCACTGCAATACAGACACTCCCTCTACAATACAGACACTACACTACCACTACAATACAGACACTACACCACAATACAGACACTACACTTCCATTACAATACAGACACTACCACTGCAATACAGACACTACACTACCACTACAATACAGACACGACACTACAATACAGACATTACCACTACAATACAGACACTACACTACCACTACAATATAGGCACTACACTACCACTACAATAGACACTACACTACAACTACAATACAGACATTACCACTACAATACAGACACTACCACTACAATACAGAAACTACACTACACTACAATACAGACACTACCACTACAATGCAGACACTACTAACTATAATACAGACACTACACTACCACTACAATACAGACACTACACTACCACTACAATACAGACACTACCACTACAATAGAGACACTACACTACCACTACAATACAGACACTACACTACCACTACAATACAGACACAACACTACAATACAGACATTACCACTACTAATAAACAGACACTACCACTAAAATACAGACACGATAATAGAGACACTACCACTACAACACAGATACTACACTACCACTGCAATAGACACTACACTACCACTAAAATACAGACACTACCACTAAAATACAGACACTACCGATACAATACAGACACTACCACTACAATACAGACACTACACTACCACTACAATACAGGCACTACACTACCACTACAATAGACACTACACTACCACTACAATACAGACACTACACTACCACCACAATACAGACACTACCACTACAATACAGACAATACAATACCACGACAATACAGGAACTGCACTAGCACTACAATACAGACACTTACACTACCACTGCAATACAGACACTACCAATACAATACAGACACTACACTACCACTGCAATACAGACACTACCACTACAATACAGACACTACACTACCACTGCAATACAGACACTACACTACCACTGCGATACAGGCACTACACTTCAACTGCAATACAGACACTACCACTACAATACAGACACTACACTACCACTGCAATACAGACACTACACTACCACTGCAATACAGACACTACACTACCACTAAAAAACAGACACTACCACTACAATACAGACACTACTACAACAATACAGACACTACCACTACAATACAGACACTACACTACCACTGCAATACAGACACTACCACTACAATACAGACACTACAATACCACGACAATACAGGAACTGCACTACCACTACAATACAGACACTTACACTACCACTGCAATACAGACACTACCAATACAATACAGACACTACACTACCACTACAATACAGACACTACCACTACAATACAGACACTACACTACCACTACAACTACAGACACTACACTACCACTACAATACAGACACTACCACTACACTACAGACAATACCACTATACAATCACAGACAGACACTGCCACATACAATACAGACACTACACTTCCATTACAATACAGACACTACTCACTGCAATACAGACACTACACTACCACTACAATACAGACACTACACTTCCATCACAATACAGACACTACACTACCACTACAATACAGGCACTACACTACCACTACAATAGACACTACACTACACTACAATACAGACATTACCACTACAATACAGACACTACCACTACAATACAGACACTACACTACCACTACAATACAGACACTACCACTACAATAGAGACACTACCACTACAATACAGACACTACCACTACAATACAGACACTACACACCACTACAATACAGACACAACACTTACAGACATTACACTACTACAATACAGACACTACACTACAGACACTACACTACCACACAATACAGATACTACACTACCACTGCAATAGACACTACACTACCGATACAATACAGAAATAAAATACAGACACTAACCACTACAATACAGACACACACTACCACTGCATACTACAGACACTACCACTACAATACAGACACTACATGACCACTGCAAGACAGACACTACACTACTAATACAGACACTACACTTCCACTACAATACAGACACTACCACACAATACAGACACACTACCACTATAATACAGACACTACACTACCACTACAATACAGACACTACACTACCACTAAAATACAGACACTACCACTACAATACAGACACTACCACTACAATACAGACACTACCACTACAATACAGACACTACACTACCACTACAATACAGACACTACCACTACAATACAGACACTACCACTACAATACAGACACTACCACTACAATACAGACACTACCACTACAATACAGACACTACCACTACAATACAGACACTACCACTACAATACAGACACTACCACTACAATACAGACACTACCACTACAATACAGACACTACCACTACAATAAAGACACTACCACTGCAATACAGACACTACACTTCACATACAGACACTACCACAACAATACAGACACTACACTACAATACAGACATTACCAATACAATACAGACACTACCACTACAATACAGACACTACACTACAATACAGACACGACACATCCACTACAATACAGACACTACAACTATAATACAGACACTACCACTACCACATTAGCAATACAGACACTACACTACCACTACAATACAGACACTACCACTACAATACAGACACTACACTACCAATACAGACACTACACTACCACTACAATACAGACACTACCACTACAATACAGACACGACACTTCCACTGCAAAACACTACACTACCACTAAAATACAGACGCAACCACTACAATACAGACACTACACGATAATAGAGACAAAACCACTTCAATACAGACACTACACTACCACTACAATACAGACACTGCCACCACTACAACACTACCAGACACAGACACTACCACTACAATACAGACACTACCACTACAATAAAGACACACAGCACTACAATACAGACACTACACTTCAACTGCAATACAGACACTACCGCAACAATACAGACACTACCACTACAATACAAACATTACCACTACAATACAGACACTACACTACAATTACACAGACACTACACATAATACAGACACTACAACTATAATACAGACACTACCACTACATTACAAACATTACAATACAGACACTACACTACCACTACAATACAGACACTACCACTACAATACAGACACTACACTACAATACAGACACTACACTACCACTACAATACAGACACTACTCTACACTACAGACACGACACTTCCACTGCAATACAGACACTACACTACCACTAAAATACAGACGCAACCACTACAATACAGACACTACTACGATAATAGAGACAAAACCACTTCAATACAGACACTACACTACCACTACAATACAGACACTGCCACTACAACACAGACACTACCATAACAATACAGACAGTACACTACAACTACAATACAGACACTACCACTACAATACAGACACTACACAACTACAATACAGACACTACCACTACAATACACACACTACACTACCACTACAATACAGACACTACGCTACCACTACAATACAGACACTACGCTACCACTACAATACAGACACTACACTACCACTGCAATACAGACACTACTCTACACTACAGACATAACCACTACAATACAGACACTGCCAGATAATACAGACACTACTACGACAATACAGACACTACCACTACAATACAGACACTACCACTTCAATACAAACACTACACTACCACTACAATACAGACACTACATTACACTACAGACATAACCACTACAATACAGACACTGCCACATAATACAGACACTACTACGACAATACAGACACTACCACTACAATACAGACAGACACTACCACTACAATACAGACACTACCACTACAATACAGACACTACACTACCACTACAATACAGACACTACACTACCACTACAATACAGACACACTACACTACCACTACAATACAGACACACACTACATGATAATACAGACACTACATGATAATACAGACAAAACCACTACAACTACAGACACTACACTACCACTACAATACAGACACTACCACTGCTACAGACACTACTATAATACAGACACTACACTACCACACAATACAGACACTACCACTACAATACAGACACTACCACTACAATACAGACACTACACTACCACTACAATACAGACACTACACTACCACTACAATACAGACACTACACTACCACAATACAGACACTACCACTACCACTACAATACAGACACTACTCCCACAATACAGACACTACCACTACAGACACTACACTACCACAACAATACAGACACTACCACTACAATACAGACACTACCACTACAATACAGACACTACCACTACAATACAGACACTACCACTACAATACAGACACTACCACTACAATAAAGATACGACACTGCAATACAGACACTACACACTACAATAGACAGACACTACCACTACAATACAGACACTACCACTACAATACAGACACTACCACTACAATACAGACACTACACTACCACTACAATACAGACACTACACTACAATACAGACACTACAATACCACTACAATACAGACACTACCACTACAATACAGACACACACTACCACTACAATACAGACACTACCACTACAATACAGACACTACTACAATACAGACACTACACTACCACTACAATACAGACACTACACTACCACTACAATACAGACACTACACTACACAGACATTACACTCCACTGCAATACAGACACTACACTACCACTACAATAAACACTACACTACACTAAAAATACAGACACTACCACTACAATACAGACACACACTACCACTACAATACAGACACTACACTACCACTACAATACAGACACTACCACTACAACACAGACACTACCACTACAATACAATACAGACAGGACACTACAATACAGACACTAACTACAATACAGACACTACCACTACAATACAGACACTACACTACCACTACAACACAGACACTACACTACCACTACAATACAGACACTACACTCCCACTACAATACAGACACTACACTACAATACAATACAGACACTACCACTACAGACATAAAATACAGACACTGCCACACAGACCACTATGACAATACAGACACTACCACTACAATACAGACATAGACACTACACTACAATACAGACACTACACTACAATACAGACACTACCACTACAATACAGACAGTACCACTATAATACAGACACTATACTACCACTACAATACAGACACTACACTACCACTGCGATACAGACACTACCACTATAATACAGACACTACACTTCCACTACAATACAGACACTACACTACCACTAAAATACAGACACTACCACTACAATACAGACACTACCACTAACTACAGACACTACACTACCACTACAATACAGACACTACACTACCACTAAAATACAGACACTACCACTACTGCAATACAGACACTACCACACAAAGCAGACACCACCAACAATACAGACACTACCACTACAATACAGACACTACCAATACTATACTACAGACAGACACTACCACTACAACAGACACTACCAAAACAATACAGACACTACCACAACAATACAGACACTACCACAACAATACAGACACTACCACTTCAATACAGACACTACACTACCACTACAATACAGACACTACACTACAATACAGACACGACACTTCCACTGCAATACAGACACTCCCTCTACAATACAGACACTACACTACCACTACAATACAGACACTACACCACAATACAGACACTACCACTGCAATACAGACACTCCCTCTACAATACAGACACTACACTACCACTACAATAAACACTACACTACCACTAAAATACAGACACAACCACTACAATACAGACACTACTACGATAATAGAGACAAAACCACTTCAATACAGACACTACACTACCACTACAATACAGACACTGCCACTACAACACAGACACTACCACAACAATACAGACAGTACACTACAACTACAATACAGACACTACCACTACAATGCAGACACTACAACTATAATACAGACACTACCACTACATTACACACATTAGCATTATACTACACTACCACTACAATACAGACACTACCACTACAATACAGACACTACACTACCACTACAATACAGACACTACACTCCAATACAATACAGACACTTCCACTGCAATACAGACACTACACAACCACTACAATAAACACTACACTACCACTAAAATACAGATGCTAGACATTAGAGACAAACCACTTCAATACAGACACTACACTACCACTACAATACAGGCACTACAAATACAGACACTACCATAACAATACAGACAGTACACTACAACTACAATACAGCCACTACCACTACAATACAGACACTACACTACCACTACAATACAGACACTACACTACCACTACAATACAGACACTACACATCACCAATACAATACAGACACTACACTACACTACAGACATAACCACTACAATACAGACACACCACATAATACCGACATTACTACTACAATACAGACACTACCACTACAATACAGACACTACACTACCACTACAACACAGATACTACACTACCACTGCAATAGACACTACACTACCACTACAATACAGACACTACACTACCACTACAACACAGATACTACACTACCACTGCAATAGACACTACACTACCACTAAAATACAGACACTACCGATACAATACAGACACTACCACTACAATACAGACACTACACTACCACTACAATACAGGCACTACACTACCACTACAATAGACACTACACTACCACTACAATACAGACACTACCACTACAATACAGACAGTACAATACCACTACAATACAGGCACTACACTACCACTACAATAGACACTACACTACCACTACAATACAGACACTACCACTACAATACAGACACTACACTACTACAACAATACAGACACTACCACTACAATACAGACACTACCACTACAATACAGACACTACACTACCACTACAAAACAGACACTACCACTACAATACAGACACTACACTCCCACTACAATACAGACACTACACTACCAATACAATACAGACACTACACTACACTACAGACATAACCACTACAATACAGACACTGCCACATAATACAGACACTACTATGACAATACAGACACTACCACTACAATACAGACATGACACTGCAAGACAGACACTACACTACAATACAGACACTACACTACAATACAGACACTACCACTACAATACAGACACTACCACTACAATACAGACACTACACTACCACTACAATACAGACACTACACTACACTACAGACACGACACTTCCACTGCAATACAGACACTACACTACCACTACAATAAACACTACACTACCACTAAAATACAGACGCAACCACTACAATACAGACACTACTACGATAATAGAGACAAAACCACTTCAATACAGACACTACACTACCACTACAATACAGACACTGCCACTACAACACAGACACTACCACTACAATACAGACAGTACACTACAACTACAATACAGACACTACCACTACAACTACAATACAGACACTACCACTACAATACAGACACTACACTACCACTACAATACAGACACTGCCACTACAACACAGACACTACCATAACAATACAGACAGTACACTACAACTACAATACAGACACTACCACTACAACTACAATACAGACACTACACTACAATACAGACACTACACTACAATACAGACACTACACTACAATACAGACACTACACTACAATACAGACACTACACTACCACTACAATACAGACACTACACTCCCACTACAATACAGACACTACACTACCAATACAATACAGACACTACACTACACTACAGACATAACCACTACAATACAGACACTGCCACATAATACAGACACTACTATGACAATACAGACACTACCACTACAATACAGACATGACACTGCAAGACAGACACTACACTACAATACAGACACTACACTACAATACAGACACTACCACTACAATACAGACAGTACCACTACAATACAGACACTATACTACCACTACAATACAGACACTACACTACCACTGCGATACAGACACTACCACTATAATACAGACACTACACTTCCACTACAATACAGACACTACACTACCACTAAAATACAGACACTACCACTACAATACAGACACCTACCACTACAATACAGACACTACCACTACAATACAGACACTACCACTACAATACAGACACTACCACTACAATACAGACACTACCACTACAATACAAGACACCTACCACTACAATACAGACACCTACCACTACAATACAGACACTACCACTACAATACAGACACTACCACTACAATACAGACACTACCACTACAATACAGACACTACACCACAAACAATACAGACACTACCACAACAATCACAGACACTACCACAACAATACAGACACTACCACTACAATACAGACACTACACTACCACTACAATACAGACACTACCACTCACAATACAGACACTACACTACCACTACAATACAGACACTACACTACAATACAGACACTGACACTACCACTACAATACAGACACTACACTCACACTACAAGACACGACACTACCACTACAATACAGACACTACCACTACAATACAGACACTACACTACGACTACAATACAGACACTACCACTACAATACAGACACTACACTACCACTACAATACAGACACTACCACTACAATACAGACACTACCACTATACAATACAGACACTACCACTACAATACAGACACTACCACTACAATACAGACACTACCACATACAATACAGACACATACACTACCACTACAATACAGACACTACCACTACAATACAGACACTACCACTACAATACAGACACTACACTACCACTACAATACAGACACTCACTACCACTACAATACAGACACTAGCACTACACCACATACACTACACTACCACTACAATACAGACACTACCACTACAATACAGACACTACCACGACAATACAGACACTACCACTACAATACAGACAACACTACACTCACCACTACAATACAGACACTACCACTACAATACAGACACTACACTTCCACTACAATACAGACACATACACTACCACTACAATACAGACACTACACTACCACTACAATACAGACACTACCACGATAATACAGACATACCACTGCAATACAGACACCACTACCACTACAATACAGACACCTACCACTACAATACAGACACTACACTACCACTAACAATACAGACACTACACTACCACTACAATACAGACACTACCACTACAATACAGACACTACCACTACAATACAGACACTACATACAATACAACATACCACTACAATACAGACACTACTACTAATCAATACAGACACTACACTACACTACAGACATACCACTACAATACAGACACTACCACTACAATACAGACACTACCACTACAATACAGACACTACCACTACAATACAGACACTACCACTACAATACAGACACTACCACTACAATACAGACACTACACTACCACTACAATACAGACACTACCACTACAATACAGACACTACACTACCACTACAATACAGACACTGCCACTACAATACAGACACTACCACTACAATACAGACACTACCACTACAATACAGACACTACACTACCACTACAATACAGACACTACACTACACTGCAGACATGACACTTCCACTGCAATACAGACACTACACTACCACTACAATAAACACTACACTACCACTAAAATACAGACGCAACACTACAATACAGACACTACTACGATAATAGAGACAAAACCACTTCAATACAGACACTACACTACCACTACAATACAGACACTGCCACTACAACACAGACACTACCATAACAATACAGACAGTACACTACCACTACAATACAGACACTACCACTACAATACAGACACTACACTACCACTACAATACACAGCTACACTACCACTACAATACAGACACTACACTACCACTACAATACAGACACTACACTACCACTACAATACAGACACTACACTACCACTACAATACAGACACTACACTACCACTACAATACAGACACTACACTACCACTACAATACAGACACTACACTACCACTACAATACAGACACTACACTACCAATACAATACAGACACTACCACTACAATACAGACATACACTACAATACAGACACTACCACTACAATACAGACACTACTACTGACAATACAGACACTACCACTACAATACAGACACTACACTACCACTACAATACAGACACGACACTACAATACAGACACTTACACTACAATACAGACACTACCACTACAATACAGACTACACTACCACTACAATACAGACACTACACTACCATACAATACAACACTACACGACACTACCACTGCAATACAGACACTACCACTACAATACAGACACTACACTACCACTACAATACAGACACTACCGGTACAATACAGACACTACCACTACAATACAGACACTACACTACCACTACAATACAGGCACTACACTACCACTACAATAGACACTACACTACCAATACAATACAGACACTACCACGATAATACAGACACTACCACTACAATACAGACACTACACTACCACCACAATACAGACACTACCACTACAATACAGACAATACAATACCATGACAATACAGGAACTGCACTACCACTACAATACAGACACTACACTTCAACTGCAATACAGACACTACCACTACAATACAGACACTACACTACCACTGCAATACAGACACTACACTACCACTGCAATACAGGCACTACACTTCAACTGCAATACAGACACTACCACTACAATACAGACACTACCACTATACTACAGACACTACACTACCACTACAATACAGACACTACCAATACAATACAGATACTACACTACCACTAAAATACAGACACTACCGATACAATACAGACACTACTACTACAATACAGACACTACCACTACAATACAGACACTACACTACCACTGCAATACAGACACTACACTTCCATTACAATACAGACACTACCACTGCAATACAGACACTACACTACCACTACAATACAGACACGACACTACAATACAGACATTACCACTACAATACAGACACTACCACTACAATACAGACACTACACTACCACTACAACACAGACACTACCACTACAATACAGACACGACACACAATACAGACATTACCACTACAATACAGACACTACCATACAATACAGACACTACACTACCACTACAATACAGACACTACCACACTACCACTGCAATAGACACTACACTACCACTACAATACAGACACTACACTACCACTACAATACAGACACTACCACTACAATACAGACACTACCACTATACTACACACACTACACTACCACTACAATACAGACACTACCACTACAATACAGACACTACCACTACAATACAGACACTACACTACCACTACAATACAGACACTACCACTACAATACAGACACTACACTACCACTACAATACAGACACTACCACTACAATACAGACACTACACTACCACTACAATACAGACACAACACTACAATACAGACATTACCACTACAATACAGACACTACCACTACAATACAGACACTACACTACCACTGCAATACAGACACTACCACTACAATACAGACACTACACTACCACTGCAATACAGACACTACACTACCACTGCAATACAGACACTACCACTACAATACAGACACTACCACTGCAATACAGACACTACACTACCACTGCAATACAGACACTACACTTCCACTACAATACAGACACACACTACCACTACAATACAGACACTACCACTACAATACAGACACTACAATACCACGACAATACAGACACTGCACTACCACTACAATACAGACACTACACTACCACTGCAATACAGACACTACCGATACAATACAGACACTACCACTACAATACAGACACTACCACAACAATACAGACACTACCACTACAATACAGACACTACCACAACAACACAGACACTACACTACCACAATACAGACACTACCACTACAATACAGCCACTACCACTACAATACAGACACTACCACTACAATACAGACACTACCATTACAATAAAGACACCACCACTGCAATACAGACACTACACTTCAAGGCAATACAGACACTACCACTACAATACAGACACTACCACTACAATACAGACATTACCACTACAATACAGACACTACCACTACAATACAGACACTACACTACCACTACAACACAGACACTACCACTACAATACAGACACTACAACTATAATACAGACACTACCACTACAATACAAACACTACACACTACAATACAGGCACTACACTACCACTACAATAGACACGACACTACCACTACAATACAGACATTACCACTACAATACATACACTACCACTACAATACAGACACTACACTACCACTACAATACAGACACTACCACTACAATAGAGACACTACACTACCACTAAAAAACAGACACTACCGCTACAATACAGACACTACTACAACAATACAGACACTACCACTACAATACAGATACTACACTACCACTAAAATACAGACACTACCGATACAATACAGACACTACTACTACAATACAGACACTACACTACCACTACAATACAGACACTACACTACCACTGCAATACAGACACTACCACTACAATACAGACACTACACTACCACTACAATCCATTACAACTATAATACAGACACTACCACTGCGATACAGACACTACACTTCACTACAATACAGACACGACACTACAATACAGACACTACACTACCACTACAATACAGACACTACCACTACAATACAGACACTACACTACACTACAGTACAGACACTACCACTACAATACAGACACTACCACACAATACAGACACTACCAAAATACAGACACTTCCACTACAATACAGACACTACCACTACAATACAGACACTACACAATACAAACAGGCACACACTACCACAAAATACAGACACTACCACTACAATACAGACACTACCACTACAATAAGACACTACCACTACAATACAGACACTACACTACAACTACAATACAGACAATTGGCACCACCACTACAATACAGACACTACCACTACAATACAGACACTACCACTACAATAGAGACACTACACTACCACTACAATACAGACACTACCACTACAATACAGACACTACACTACCACTACAATACAGACACAACACTACAATACAGACATTACCACTACAATACAGACACTACCACTACAATACAGACACTACACTACCACTGCAATACAGACACTACCACTACAATACAGACACTGCCACTACCACAGACACTACAGATAATACAGACACTACCACTACAATACAGACACTACCACTACAATACAGACACTACACTACCACTACAATACAGACACTACACTACCACTACAATAACCACTACACATACAGACACTTCAACATAATACAGACACTACTTACTACAATACAGACACTACCACTACAATACAGACAGACACTGCAAGACAGACTACCACTACAATACAGACACTACACTACCAATACAGACAGACACTACCACTGCAATACAGACACTACACTACCACTGCAATACAGACACTACCAACTGCAATACAGTACTACCACTACAATACAGACACTACCACTATAATACAGACACTACCATGATACAATACAGACACTACCACTACAATACAGACATTACACTACCACTACAATACAGACACTACCACTACAGACACTACCACTATAATACAGACACTAATGGCAAGCAATACAGCCACTACCACTATACTACAGACACACACTACCACTACAATACAGACACTACACTACCACTACAATACAGACACTACACTACCACTAAAATACAGACACTACCGATACAATACAGACACTACCACTACAATACAGACACTACACTACCACTACAATACAGACACTACCACTACAATACAATAGACACTACACTACCACTACAATACAGACACTACCACAAAATACAGACACTACCACTACAATACAGACACTACCACTACAATACAGACACTACCACTACAATAGAGACACTACACTACCACTACAATACAGACACTACCACTACAAACAATACAGACCACCACTGCAATACATAGACACTACCACTATAATACAGACACTACACTACCACTACAATACAGACACTACCACTACAATACAGACACTACACTACCACTACAATACATACACTACCACTACAATACAGACACTACACTACCACTACAATACAGACACAACACTACAATACAGACATTACCACTACAATACAGACACTACCACTACAATACAGACACTACACTACCACTACAACACAGATACTACACTACCACTGCAATAGACACTACACTACCACTAAAATACAGACACTACCGATACAATACAGACACTACCACTACAATACAGACACTACACTACCACTACAATACAGACACTACACTACCACTGCAATACAGACACTACCACTACAATACAGACACTACACTACCACTACAATACAGACAGGACACTACAATACAGACATTACCACTACAATACAGACAATACCACTACAATACAGACACTACCACTACAACTACAATACACGACACTACCAACTACAATACAGACACTACACCACCACTACACACAGACACTACGCTACCACTACAATACAGACACTACACTACCCACTACAATACAGACACTACACTACCACTACAATACAGACACTACACTACACTACAGACATAACCACTACAATACAGACACTGCCACATACACACAGACACTACTATGACAATACAGACACTACCACTACAATACAGACATGACACTGCAAGACAGACACTACACTACAATACAGACACTACACTACAATACAGACACTACACTACCACTACAATACAGACACTACCACTATAATACAGACACTACACTAGCACTACAATACAGACACTACCACTACAATACAGACACCTACCACTATAGTACAGACACTACACTTCCACTACAATACAGACGCAACCACTACAATACAGACACTACTACGATAATAGAGACAAAACCACCTCAATACAACAATACAGACACTACCACTACAATACAGACACTACACTACCACTACAATACAGACACTACACTACACTGCAGACACGACACTTCCACTGCAATACAGACACTACACTACCACTACAATAAACACTACACTACCACTAAAATACAGACACAACCACTACAATACAGACACTACTACGATAATAGAGACAAAACCACCTCAATACAGACACTACACTACCACTACAATACAGACACTGCCACTACAACACAGACACTACCATAACAATACAGACAGTACACTACAACTACAATACAGACACTACCACTACAATACAGACACTACATTACAACTACAATACAGACACTACCACTACAATACACACACTACACTACCACTACAATACAGACACTACGCTACCACTACAATACAGACACTACACTACCACTGCAAGACAGACACTACACTACAATACAGACACTACACTACAATACAGACACTACACTACAATACAGACACTACCACTACAATACAGACAGTACCACTACAATACAGACACTACACTACCACTGTGATACAGACACTACCGCTAAAAAACAGGTACTACCACTACAATACAGACACTACCACCACTACAATACAGACACTACCACTGATAATACAGACACGACCACTA
>NW_027036906.1:10000-16355 GCF_034236695.1 Oncorhynchus nerka | reverse complement strand
GGGCCTGTTGCACAAAAGTAGAATTAAGACATCCGGGATAAATGACTCAGCTGAGCTCAATGAAGCCAAAACATGTGCGTCCAGGCTTAATTGGTTGCACAAAGACCAAGCCAGGATGAGCAGACACGGATTCATTAAGCCAGGTGAAACCAATCCTGGATAGGTGCGCGCTCACGGCTCACTCAAATAGACCCCGCCACAGATCACAGATTAACTGATTTACCATGGCAACTAGAGCCGCGTACTTTCCCCGTCGGAGAGCACAAATCCTCATGGAGGCATACGAGGAGGTAAAAGATATAATTAAGAAGAAAGGCAACACCGCCACAGTGATAAAGCAAAGAGAAAAAGCGTGGCAAAGTATTGCAGACCGCCTGAATGCGTAAGTAGTGCACAATTACACACTCACCGCTCCGCTGAAACATCACAATTACAATTCAAATATTTAATTCACATCTCCAAAAATGCAGTTGTACTGTAATTATGAAACGGTTAAATTTTTAATTGAAATGCACTGCAGATATGAGTGAAATTGTGTAAAGTAACTCCATCACACTGTATAAAGCTATGATAAATTTTTTGATATTTTTACTGAAAACAAGACAAAAATACCGTGTGTGTGTGTGTGTGTGTGTGTAGATTAAACATGAACGGGCCAAAACGGACATGGCAGCAGGTCAAAATCAAATACAAGAACATTCTGCAGAATGGTATGGTCCCTGACTAATATTTAACAAAGCACAAGCATATATTGTACCCAGAAGGTGCCTGCTCACACATTGTCTGTACTGTTTTAGCAGTGAAAAAGAATACCCACAGACAAGGCACGGGTGGTGGGTCACCAAAGGCTGACCTTACCCCAGCAGAGGACATGGCCTTGGAGCTAAATAAAGGCAGGCCCGTCTTAGAGGGGATCCCTGGGGGGAAAGAGACGAGCATAGGTTCCTCCCAAGATGCCACCCGCTTCATTCAAGGTATGTCCTTCCATCTCTACATGGGATACAACCACATTCATATTGAATCAATTTGGACTGTCTGACTTTGGTTTACCTATTGCCTTGCAGTGCCTGGCAGCACTGTGTTCCTGTTAGAGCCACCAGCACAAGCACCAGACGATGCTGATCCAGTGAGTACTCCATCAAAGGCATACTGTAGGCCTGGCATGTCTTGTCTACTAGCTTCAATATGAATCCGATTAAATGTGATAGGGTGAAGGCCCCAGTGCAGCAGCAACAGCACATGATGGAGACGATGATGAGGAGGAGACCATCTCTCTGGATTCCAGAAGGCATGAGGTATCATGTTAAGACTGTGAAAGTACTATTTACTCTACAATGGTGAGGAGTCCTCATCAAAATCAAAAATCTAATTTCTTTTACAGGACCCAGATGCTATACAGTGGGAAAACCAGCCTGGCAACATAGTGCGTATTAATAAAAGGACACCACATCCTGCCAAATTCCAGCTGCGCTAATTGTATTGTGTTCACAGAGCTCACAAGCTATCAGAAAGTTGTATGGCAACCACCTCCGGCGCCAAATAGAACTGGCAGACATAGACATTCAGTACAAGAAGAAAAAGATGGAAAATCTTGCACTGGAGTCCGAAATAAAAAAGAGGACAATTAGGAAACTGGACCTTGAAATAAAAAAACTTGAGAGGGAGGTGAGATATGCCTTCAATGTACACTGTATGCTAACTGTAACACAAATGTATTAATCATTATTTTCTTTCCTCCCCAGCTCCAAGAAGATGACACAGCTCAAAATAAAAATTAGGTATATTCTCGTAAAGTCAAGTGAGCCATGACATATGAGCTCTTATTGTGAGCACACAGGACGGTGGCATCTTTCTAAGGTTTTTTTATTTTCCCAGCAATCAGTACAACCAAGTCATCGTTATAAGGCATCGCCCTCTTTGCCCACCCCCCAGCACCAGGTGTGGCCACTAGCCTATATGAAGGCCCAAAATTGTGTGTTCCTTTCTGCTCTGACAATGGCATGCCCATTCGTGCGAGATGTGGTGGATGAAGAAGCACTTGTGCTGAGGAGAGCCTTCAGGCGAGAAAGGGTCTTCAGGGACCGGTTGGACCCACTGGCCTTCCCTGATGACCATCTATATGAAAGATACAGGTTTTCTGCAGATGGCATCAGGTATCTATGCAGACTACTGGGTCCCAGGATTAAGCACCGCACTGCACGGAGCCATGCACTGAGTGTGGAGCAAATGGTTTGTGTGGCCTTGCGCTTTTTGCTAGTGGAGCCTTCCTGTACTCAGTGGGGGATGCAGAACAGCTGAACAAGGCCACAATTTGCCGCACAATAAGGAGTGTGTGTCTGGCTATCAAAGCATTAGCAGATGTCTTCATCTCCTTCCCTGGCCACAGAAGACTCTGTGACATCAAAGAGGAGTTCTATAGGATTGCAGGTAAGAGGATCTACAAATTACAGGACAACTGTTAACACATAGTAGGATACTCATTACTTTGTGTGACAGGTTTCCCCAATGTCATTGGTGCAGTGGACTGCACACACATAAGGATAAAAGCCCCTCAGGTGCCCATGAGGCCGATTTTGTGAATAGGAAATCCTTTCACAGCATTAATGTTCAGGTGAACATAACTTTTTGATATTGTCCATTGACTAACACTCTGCATTGCCAGTGATGTGCATTGATTGGTGTAATATTCCTCATCTTATGATTTCAGATGGTCTGCAATGCTGACTGTGTGATCAGCAATGTTGTGGCAAAATGGCCTGGCTCAGTCCATGACTCCAGAATCTTTCGGGCCTCTGAAATCTATCAGTGCCTATCACAAGGTAAGCCACACAACCCCTATTTATAACCATCATGGCTGTGTCAAGAATATCACTGTGTTTATGAGGTAGTAATGATGAGATTTTGTGTTGACAGGTGAATTCTCTGGTGTGTTGCTGGGAGACAGGGGGTATGGCTGCCAGCCTTTTCTCCTGACACCTTTCACAGACCCCCAGGAAGCACAGCAGGCCTACAACCATGCCCATGCCAGGACCAGGGCCAGAGTTGAAATGACCTTTGGCCTCCTGAAGGCACGCTTTCACTGCCTTCACAAATTAAGGGTCAGCCCTGTTAGGGCATGTGATATTACTGTGGCTTGTGCTGTCCTCCACAATGTGGCCTGCCTGAGGAAGGAGAGGGCCCCCAGAGTGCCACCAGCCATGGACTGGGACAATCCGGCAATCTTCCCTGATGACGACAGTGGTCGGCTGCTGAGGGACCAATATGTGTTGAATTATTTTAGTTAGTATGTGTGCTTTCAATTTTGGTTAAATATGTCCTGCGGTGGCAGAGGAATTTGGGTTTTGGGTTCGTTTTTGACGAATTTGGCCTCTTATGATGTTTGTGCGGTATACTGTGTGTAATACAAGGCTGCAGGGAGGCTACTGCATCCATTCATTTGTCTGTTCAGTTGATGTGTATGGATTTGTCCTGCATTTATTTTAGTGTGCAGACATGCAGGGTGTGTTATATACAGACCTTTGAATGTGTATGTATCATTTTGTATAATATGCTTGGATTCTGTGCTTTCCATCTTGTAGAGTCACTGTGACTTCAGTTTCGAAAGGAGCTGATGGTTTACCTGCTTTGTTTTGTCCTTATTCAATAAAGGAACATAATGTTACACATTGTGTTTTTATATTCATATGGAATGTGTATTTGTTTATATGACAGAGTACTAGGGCCACACTGAAGAAAAAGGATAAAGTCATAAATTTATGAGGCTGGTTCTTTCTGCAGAAAAGCTACATATTGTTTTTACAGTTATGATACTTATGACAATGTGATACTTAATATTCTGGCACATCAGCATGTCTTTGTTTATGAAACCATACTGAAGTACAATTTCACGAAATGCCCCACATCTGTCCTCCTTTAAAACAACTGGTTACAATATTATGACTTGTGTTTTTTCCCCCTCTGTGGCCCTAATATTCTATCATTTTATATATAGCCTTATAGTCTATGGGAAACTGTAAATTATCTAATGATAGCAACATCATCTAAAAATCATTTTTTATCCAAAATCATTGAAATTAATGATCACAAACGTTTAAATAATAACAGTGGGTCTAGTTATATGTGATAACAATGTATAGTGAGCAGTGAAATAACTATTGGTTTCCATTTGTGGTGACTGCTGACTGACATTAGGGATGAGATTAAATAGATCCTGGAATTTAGCCTGGTCTGGAGCAGGCTAGCTCCACAGAATAAATCTCCATGGTAATTTATACCATAACATATCCTCCTGCCCCCTATCCATCTTTAGTGCAACCGGATTACGGATCAATTGAGCCAGGATCACCAAGATATCCTGGCTTAATCCCTTTTCCTAGTTTTGTGCAACAGGCCCCAGTAAACAGTAAATAGTAAATGGTAAATAGTACATAGTAACCAGTAAATAGTAACCAGTAAATAGTAAATAGTAAATAGTAAACAGTAAATAGTAAACAGTAAATAGTACACAGTAAATAGTAAACAGTAAATAGTAAACAGTAAATAGTAAACAGTAAATAGTAAACACTAAATAGTACACAGTAAATAGTAAACAGTAAATAGTACACAGTAAACAGTAAATAGTAAATAGTAAACAGTAAATGGTAACCAGTAAATAGTAAACAGTAAATAGTACACAGTAAATGGTAACCAGTATACAGTAAATAGTAAACAGTAAATAGTAAACAGTAAATAGTAAACAGTAAATGGTAAACAGTAAATAGTACATGGTAAACAGTAAATAGTAAACAGTAAATAGTAAACAGTAAATAAATAGTAAACAGTAAATGGTAACCAGTAAATAGTAAACAGTAAATAGTAAACAGTAAATGGTAACCAGTAAACAGTAAATAGTAAACAGTAAATAGTAAACAGTAAATAGTAAACAGTAAATAGTAAACAGTAAATAGTAAACAGTAAATGGTAACCAGTAAATAGTAAACAGTAAATAGTACATAGTAAATAGTAAACCGTAAATAGTAAACAGTAAATAGTAAACAGTAAACAGTAAACAGTAAATAGTAAACAGTAAATAGTAAACAGTAAATAGTAAACAGTAAATAGTAAACAGTAAATAGTAAACAGTAAATAGTAAACAGTAAATAGTAAATAGTAAACAGTAAATAGTAAACAGTAAATAGTAAATAGTAAACAGTAAATGGTAACCAGTAAATAGTAAATAGTAAACAGTAAATGGTAACCAGTAAATAGTAAACAGTAAATGGTAAACAGTAAATAGTACATAGTAAATAGTAAACCGTAAATAGTAAACAGTAAATAGTAAACAGTAAACAGTAAACAGTAAATAGTAAACAGTAAATCGTAAACAGTAAATAGTAAACAGTAAATAGTAAACAGTAAATAGTAAATAGTACATAGTAAATAGTAAACCGTAAATAGTAAACAGTAAATAGTAAACAGTAAACAGTAAACAGTAAATCGTAAACAGTAAATAGTAAACAGTAAATAGTAAATAGTGAAGGGACATTTTTACAAATGGGCTGAATCTGTGGGCCCTGGTCTAAAGTAGTGCACTATATAGGGAATAGGGTCCTGGTCTAAAGTAGTGTACTATATAGGGAATAGGGTCCTGGTCTAAAGTAGTGCACTATATAGGGTATAGGGTCCTGGTCTAAAGTAGTGCACTATATAGGGTATAGGGTCCTGGTCTAAAGTAGTGCACTATATAGGGAATAGGGTCCTGGTCTAAAGTAGTGCACTATATATAGGGAATAGTAGGGTGCCATTTGGGACACAGTTTTCCATCTCAGTTGTTACCTGGTGATGTTAAGCGGTCCTGGTAGTCTGGAGTGTAGGGGTCCAGGGTGTACATCAGAGTCCAGATGGCCAGACAGAACAGGCCAGTCATTATCACATAGAACGCTACATAGTACAGACTGATGTACACTACAGAAGAGAGGAGAGAGATGGAGAGAGAGAGGAGGGGGAGAGAGACAGAGAGAGAGGAGGGGGGAGAGTCAGAGAGAGAGGATGGGGGAGAGTGAGAGAGAGACCAGGAGAAAGAGAGAGAGGGAGTCAGTCTGTTCCTGCTTTAGCCTACTTCTCTTGCCTGGCTACATTCAACAATGATGATGACAGGGCTTGGTTGGTAAGGAGTCTGCCACCTCTTGGCCTGTCTGTGGTCTGGTTGTGTCTTAATGACTGACTGAAGCCTTTTGGCCAAGGTGCCCTCTATGGGCGAGAGCTGGGGTTTATCTAAATGTGACATCGTCCAGAGGTCAGAGGGAGAAGTCTCCCCTCACTATTGGCCAAGGTGCCCTCTATGGGCGAGAGCTGGGGTTTATCTAAATGTGAGAAC
>NW_027036906.1:0-5000 GCF_034236695.1 Oncorhynchus nerka | reverse complement strand
CAGGCGTTAGTACATAGGACACACACACACATACAGGCGTTAGTACATAGGAGAACACACACACACAGGCGTTAGTACATAGGAGACCACACACACACACAGGCGTTAGTACATAGGACACACACACACAGGCGTTAGTATATAGGAGAACACACACACAGGCGTTAGTACATAGGACACACACACACACACAGGCGTTAGTACATAGGACACACACACACACAGGCGTTAGTACATAGGACACACACACACACACACACACAGGCATAGGAGAACACACACACAGGCATTAGTACATAGGACACACACACACAGGCGTTAGTACATAGGAGAACACACACACAGGCGTTAGTACATAGGAGAACACACACACAGGCGTTAGTACATAGGACACACACACACAGGCGTTAGTACATAGGACACACACACAGGCGTTAGTACATAGGACACACACACACAGGCGTTAGTACATAGGACACACACACACAGGCATTAGTACATAGGAGAACACACACACAGGCGTTAGTACATACACACACACACAGGACACACACACACACAGGCGTTAGTACATAGGAGAACACACACACAGGCGTTAGTACATAGGAGAACACACACACAGGCGTTAGTACATAGGAGAACACACACACAGGCGTTAGTACATAGGAGAACACACACACAGGCGTTAGTACATAGGAGAACACACACACAGGCGTTAGTACATAGGGAGAACACACACAGGCGTTAGTACATAGGAGAACACACACACAGGCGTTAGTACATAGGAGAACACACACACAGGCGTTAGTACATAGGAGACCACACACACACAGGCGTTAGTACATAGGACACACACACACACACAGGCATAGGAGAACACACACACAGGCGTTAGTACATAGGACACACACACACAGGCGTTAGTACATAGGAGAACACACACACAGGCGTTAGTACATAGGAGAACACACACACAGGCGTTAGTACATAGGACACACACACACAGGCGTTAGTACATAGGACACACACACACAGGCGTTAGTACATAGGACACACACACACAGGCGTTAGTACATAGGACACACACACACAGGCGTTAGTACATAGGAGAACACACACACAGGCGTTAGTACATAGGAGAACACACACACAGGCGTTAGTACATAGGACACACACACACAGGCGTTAGTACATAGGACACACACACACAGGCGTTAGTACATAGGAGAACACACACACAGGCGTTAGTACATAGGACACACACACACAGGCGTTAGTACATAGGACACACACACAGGCGTTAGTACATAGGACACACACACACAGGCGTTAGTACATAGGAGAACACACACACAGGCGTTAGTACATAGGAGAACACACACACAGGCGTTAGTACATAGGAGAACACACACAGGCGTTAGTACATAGGAGAACACACACACAGGCGTTAGTACATAGGAGAACACACACACACAGGCGTTAGTACATAGGAGACACACACACACAGGCGTTAGTACATAGGACACACACACACAGGCGTTAGTACATAGGAGAACACACACACAGGCGTTAGTACATAGGACACACACACACACACAGGCGTTAGTACATAGGACACACACACACAGGCGTTAGTACATAGGACACACACACACAGGCAGTTAGGAGAACACACACACAGGACACATAGGACACACACACACAGGCGTTAGTACATAGGAGAACACACACACACACAGGCGTTAGTACATAGGACACACACACACACACAGGCGTTAGTACATAGGACACACACACACAGGCGTTAGTACATAGGACACACACACACAGGCGTTAGTACATAGGACACACACACACAGGCGTTAGTACATAGGACACACACACACAGGCGTTAGTACATAGGAGAACACACACACAGGCGTTAGTACATAGGACACACACACACAGTTAGTACATAGGACACACACACACAGGCGTTAGTACATAGGAGAACACACACACAGGCGTTAGTACATAGGACACACACACACACAGGCGTTAGTACATAGGAGAACACACACACAGGCGTTAGTACATAGGAGAACACACACACAGGCGTTAGTACATAGGAGAACACACACACACAGGCGTTAGTACATAGGACACACACACACAGGCGTTAGTACATAGGACACACACACACAGGCGTTAGTACATAGGAGAACACACACACAGGCGTTAGTACATAGGACACACACACAGGCGTTAGTACATAGGACACACACAGCGTTTAGACACACACACACAGGCGTTAGTACATAGGACACACACACACAGGCGTTAGTACATAGGACACACACACACACACAGGCGTTAGTACATAGGACACACACACACACACAGGCGTTAGTACATAGGACACACACACACACACAGGCATAGGAGAACACACACACAGGCGTTAGTACATAGGACACACACACACAGGCGTTAGTACATAGGAGAACACACACACAGGCGTTAGTACATAGGAGAACACACACACAGGCGTTAGTACATAGGACACACACACACAGGCGTTAGTACATAGGAGAACACACACAGGCGTTAGTACATAGGAGAACACACACACACAGGCGTTAGTACATAGGACACACACACACAGGCGTTAGTACATAGGACACACACACACAGGCGTTAGTACATAGGAGAACACACACACAGGCGTTAGTACATAGGACACACACACACACAGGCGTTAGTACATAGGACACACACACACAGGCGTTAGTACATAGGAGAACACACACACAGGCGTTAGTACATAGGACACACACACACACAGGCGTTAGTACATAGGAGAACACACACACAGGCGTTAGTACATAGGAGAACACACACACAGGCGTTAGTACATAGGAGAACACACACACAGGCGTTAGTACATAGGACACACACACAGGCGTTAGTACATAGGACACACACACACAGGCGTTAGTACATAGGACACACACACACAGGCGTTAGTACATAGGACACACACACACAGGCGTTAGTACATAGGACACACACAGGCGTTAGTACATAGGAGAACACACACACACAGGCGTTAGTACATAGGACACACACACACAGGCGTTAGTACATAGGAGAACACACACACAGGCGTTAGTACAGGAGAGAACACACACAGGCGTTAGTACATAGGAGAACACACACACAGGCGTTAGTACATAGGAGAACACACACACAGGCGTTAGTACATAGGACACACACACACAGGCGTTAGTACATAGGAGAACACACACACAGGCGTTAGTACATAGGACACACACACACAGGCGTTAGTACATAGGAGAACACACACACAGGCGTTAGTACATAGGAGAACACACACACACAGGCGTTAGTACATAGGAGAACACACACAGGCGTTAGTACATAGGAGAACACACACACAGGCGTTAGTACATTCAGGACACACACACACAGGCGTTAGATTACACAGGAGAACACACACACAGGCGTTAGTACATAGGAGAACACACACACAGGCGTTAGTACAGGGAGAACACACACACAGGCGTTAGTACATGGAGGCGTTAGTACACACACACAGGCGTTAGTACATAGGAGAACACACACAGGAATAGGCGTTAGTACATAGGAGAACACATTATTAGGAATAGGTACACACATTAGTAATAGGAGAACACATTATTTGGGCGTTAGTACATAGGGTGAACACACAGGCACAGGTGCCAGTACATAGGAGAACACACACAGGCGTTAGTACATAGCCTGCCTTGATTTCAGCAGAGTGTCACAGCCCTTCAGATTATCACAGGGATTTCACACTACATAAGAACCTCATTCAGGACTATTACCCAACAACACACCTTCCAAATGTCTTCCTCTGAGTTTGCATCACAAATAGCACCCCACTCCCTGTAAATCCCTATGGGCCAAGGTCAAAAGGAGGGCCCTTCATAGGGAATAGGGTGCCATTATTAGGGAATAGGGTACCATTATAGGGAATAGGGTGCCATTATAGGGAATAGGGTGCCATTATAGGGAATAGGGTGCCATTATAGGGAATAGGGTGCCATTATAGGGAATAGGGTGCCATTATAGGGAATAGGGTGCCATTATAGGGAATAGGGTGCCATGTAGGATCATCCCTGTAGATTTGTTCTATGCCGCAAATAGACTAGACAGAGGAGTGGTCTGGGCAGTGGTGAAACTGTGTGTGTGTACGTACG
Organism: Oncorhynchus nerka; assembly: GCF_034236695.1. NCBI lineage: Eukaryota > Metazoa > Chordata > Actinopteri > Salmoniformes > Salmonidae > Oncorhynchus > Oncorhynchus nerka. The sequence continues at coordinate 759 of NW_027036906.1, read as the reverse complement.
TACGTGTCTGTGCGCACGCGTGTGTGTGTGTGTGTGCGTGCACGTGTGTGTGTGTACGTGTGTTTGTGAGTGTCACACCCTGACCATAGTTTGCTTTGTATGTTTCTATGTTTTGCTGGTCAGGTGTGATCTGAGTGGGCATTCTATGTTACATGTCTAGTTTGTCTAGTTCTATGTTTGCTGATATGGTTCTCAATCAGAGGCAGGTGTTAGTCATTGTCTCTGATTGGGAACCATATTTAGGTAGCCTGTTTGGTGTTGGGTTTGTGGGTGATTGTTCCTGTCTCTGTGTTTGCACCAGATAGGACTGTTTAGGTTTTCGACGTTTGTTGTTTTGTTAGTTTATTCATGTATAGTGTCTTTATTAAAGAACTTGAATAACCACCACGCTGCATTTTGGTCCGCCTCCCTTCACCACAAGAAAGCCGTTACAGTGAGAGTGTGTGTGTGTGTGTGTGAGTGTGTAGTATAGAGCAGTACTTTCCAGTAAGATGAATGTAAGTGTTGGGACTGTAGTCCGTTCTGGGCAGTGAGGGGTCTGTCTGGGGTGGAAACTGAACGAACAGGGGACATTGAGATATATTGGGCCGTGGCAATGGAGAGAGCGACATGAAATACAAGTGGTATTTCATTAAAATACCTCAGGGGTCCAGCTATTCCCTCTAGACCACAGTGGCAGCTGGTTTACACGGATGTCTACCAGGGAAACAAGGTGTGGACTCTGACTGTCAAATCACTCGTGGATACGAAGTGACATTA
>NW_027036905.1:15000-16350 GCF_034236695.1 Oncorhynchus nerka | reverse complement strand
GTTATTGTCACGCCTTGGTCTTAGTATTTTGTGTATTCTTTATTTATTTGGTCAGGCCAGGGTGTGACATGGGTTTATTTTGTGGTGTGTTTTTGTATTGGGGTTTTAGTAAATATTGGGATTGTGGCTGAGTAGGGTTGTCTAGGAAAGTCTATGGTTGCCTTGAGGCGGTTCTTAATCAGAGGCAGGTGATTATCGTTGTCTCTGATTGGGAACCATATTTAGACAGCCATATTCTTTGAGTGTTTTGTGGGTGATTGTTCCTGTCTTTGTGTTTGCAACAGATAGGGCTGTTTCGAGTTTTCACAGTTCATTATTTTGTAGTTTCTTCATGTATAGTTTTTTCCTTCATTAAAATATCATGAATCATCATCACGCTGCATTTTGGTCCGACTCTCCTTCACCACAAGAAAGCCGTTACAGTTATACTATTCTATCAACATTACTGAGGGCTTCGGTAGTTGTAATATTCTAATATCAGTTTAGATAAAACCTGAGGGCTGTAAATGAATGGAACCTTACAGCATTGAACACGTGACGACAGAAGCACTATGATCAGTGTGGAGGATAGGGGGAGATATGGTGTGGGAAGGGCTCTCTCACATGCATGCACACACACACACACACACACACACACACACGCACACACACACACACACACACACACACACACACACACACACACATACACACACACACACACACACACACACACACATTGGCTTACTTGTCTATTAAAGTGTATCATGTTCTGGCCTGTCACTGTTCATACCAATTAGGACATAGATAGATGAGATGTCTGTGGCTGAATGGGGGCAGACACACACAGACAGTATGGCTGTTCTTACAGACCAGAGGCGTACCTGTTGATGGACCTGTTGATGGACCTGTTGATGGACCTGTTGATTAGCTGGCCTCTGATGTCACACTGGGATTCTATGATGCTTCATAGAATATCAGGCTCATTCTACTACGTAAAGATGCCGGTTCACAAACACCTTCACATAAAACCCCCTTAAAGTGCAGGCAGTGCATCCGTTTTCTATAAGCACATGATCACTTAGGGAATTGAACTCAACAAGCATGGTGTGACTACTGTCCCACTCTTACTGACTGGCCCACACAGGAGCACGGGATTTGCTGAGGAACGGTGTCATAGAATGGGGTCATTGTGATTGGGGAATTAACAAACGTCATGATGATGGGTTCCAAATTGGTTTCATTGTATTATTAAAAGTGGAGGGTAATTTGTTCTGATAAAACCCTGCAGTCTGAACAGTCTTAAATGCATTCACCATCTGCCGTGCTGGAATTCTCTCACATTACTGAATGTAAGGGTCTGTCGTTCAG
>NW_027036905.1:7500-10000 GCF_034236695.1 Oncorhynchus nerka | reverse complement strand
AGTGTTTCACTATAAAGGGAATGGGGGTATTTGGGATGCAGACAGTGTTTCACTATAAAGGAATGGGGGGTATTTGGGATGCAGACAGTGTTTCACTATAAAGGGAATGGGGGTATTTGGGATGCAGACAGTGTTTCATTATAAAGGAATGGGGGGGGCATTTGGGATGCAGACAGTGTTTCACTATAAAGGGAATGGGGGGTATTTGGGATGCAGACAGTGTTTCACTATAAAGGGAATGGGGGGTATTTGGGATGCAGACAGTGTTTCACTATAAAGGGAATGGGGGTATTTGGGATGCAGACAGTGTTTCATTATAAAGGGAATGGGGGGGATATTTGGGATTTGCAGACAGTGTTTCACTATAAAGGGAATGGGGGGTATTTGGGATGCAGACAGTGTTTCACTATAAAGGGAATGGGGGGGTATTTGGGATGCAGACAGTGTTTCATTATAAAGGGAATGGGGGGTATTTGGGATGCAGACAGTGTTTCATTATAAAGGGAATGGGGGTATTTGGGATGCAGACAATGTTTCTAGAATGAACGTTGCTGTCATTTAACAAAACAGGAAATAGATGATTGCTTCAGTAATACTGTAGAACTTTCCCTCCTAATGCCAGTTGTAGCAAACGTCCATAAACCACCAGCTTGCTAGTATTAAGAGTTGGGGGAACTCGGTGGCTGTAGTAAGGGCGTATGGTCAGGAATAAGTGCATAAGCAACGACATTATGACTCCATAACCAACCATGACCTGTCAGAACCAAAAGTCCAAAGGGCAAATCCACAATAGAAATGAAAACCTGAACCTTGTCTGAATATTTATAATAATAATAACAATAGTGATAATTACATATTCATCCTGTTACACACAAGTGTGTAATAGAAATGTTTGTTTTTATACTCAGGGAGTGGGGTCACGGCCAGGGTCGCCGTTGTACAGTGGCCCAGGAGTGATTAAGGTTAAGTGCCTTGTTCAAAGGCACGCAGGTGTGAAATTCCAGGTTCAAGTCAATAATCCAACATAACTCCAAAAGGGCCAATGGAAATGGAAGGCTGTGAACTACACAATGTCTCATCTCAACCAGAGCAGAGAGATGGAAGAACAGAGGCCTGGAATCCTTCTTGGTGTGTGTGTATATGTGTGTGTGTGTGTGTGCATCACTCTCTGTCCATGTGCTTCTTCCCCAGGGGAACAGTGTGTTCCAACCCTTTGAAGCCTGTAGTTTCTCTCTGGTAAAATCATGACAGTGGTCAAACTTATTTTCTCTGTTTATTCCACGCTGGACATGAATGTATTTCTCATTAGCAGAGGCAATACTATATGTCTCTGTGCTTCATGGCACCCTGTTCCCTGCACAGTCCACTATGGACCCAGGTAAAAAGCAGTGCACTATGTAGGGAATAGGGTGCCTTTCAGGACAGAGCCTGTCAGTGTAATTCTGTCTCCACAATATGCTGTCTGATTAGCCTCAACCACCTACACTCATGTGATGATTAACCTTGCCTGAGACCTGGGCCCATATCAATGAAGCTTCTCAGAGTAGGAGTGCTGATGTAGGGTCAGGTCCCTCCGCTGTCCATTTAATCTCATTCATTGTGATCTAAAAGGCTAAACTGATCGTAAATCAGTTTCTTAGCTCCCAGAACGTATATATATCTAGGCTTTAAGCTCAATGGGCTAACACAGTCTTGTGGTGTGCAGACCTGGTTGTGAATTTATGAAGGATCATTTGTCTGTGTTTAAAGGGGGTCTGGAGTTTTCCTATCTCTCCTCTCCTTCACACTTCCTTTCCTTTCACTATTCCACTCCTCTTTTCTACTCTCTTCCACCCAATCCTCCTTTCTCAATCTGTCCTCCTCGCCATCTCTCCTCTCCTCATCTCTCCTCCTCTCCATCTCCCATCTCTCCTCCTCTCCATCTCTACATCCATCCCCTCTACATCTCCCCTCTCCCATCTCCATCCATCTCCTCCTCTCCGCTGTCCGCCTCTCCTCCTCATCTCCGTGTACCACCTCCTCCTCTCCTCCTCCCATCTCCATCTCTCTCCTTTCCTACCTCTCGCCTCTCCTTCTCCTCCTCTCCACCTCCTCCTCTCCTCCCTTTCTCCACCTCCTTCTCCTCCTCTCCATATCTTCTCCTCTTCTCCTCTCCTCTCTACTTTGTCCATCTCTCCTTTTCCTCAGCCCTCCTCTTTTTTTGGACTTCTACTCCACACGTCCTCCACCCATCCATGACTCAGTGTTATGATGGAATGTTTTGTCTCCCTCTCACTTGTAAAAGGGGCACTGAGTTTTTCTGAGAAGCGTTAGTCCCAATTGGCACCATATTCCCAATATAGTGCACTACTTTCGACGCAATGGGCTCTGGTCAAAAGTAATGCACTATTCAGTAAAGTGAACAGGGTGCCATTTGGGACGGACACTGAACATGTGACCTAGAGGCATCAGAGTTAAAATTACAGGGAGGTGAAAGGTCAAGAGCAACTGGTCTCCAAGG
>NW_027036904.1:0-16348 GCF_034236695.1 Oncorhynchus nerka | reverse complement strand
CTCCTCTCTCTCACTTCCTCCTCTCTCCCACTTCCTCCTCTCTCTCATGTCCTGCTCTCTCCCACTTCCTCCTCTCCCACTTCCTCCTCTCCCACTTCCTGCTCTCTCCCACTTCCTCCTCTCCCACTTCCTCCTCTCTCTCACTTCCTCCTCTCTCCCACTTCCTCCTCTCTCTCACATCCTGCTCTCTCCCACTTCCTCCTCTCCCACTTCCTCCTCTCTCACTTCCTCCTCTCCCACTTCCTCCTCTCTTTCACTTCCTGCTCTCTCCCACTTCCTCCTCTCCCACTTCCTCCTCTCTCCCACTTCCTCCTCTCCCACTGTGTGTGTTTGTTAACAGCCCCACCGTACTGCTGGCGCAATACGTGCTGTGTTTCAGATACAGACTTCTGGGTATCATTTGGTTTGTCTATTTATTCTGCCTCCGTAGATAAGAACCATTAGACTGGGTAGTAAACAGGGGTGGATCCTGAAGTGTTCCGGGGTCTTCTTACCAAAACACTTCCAGTCCAAATGGTTTGAGCTACAAACTATTGTGACCCATTCCATCTATGAGAATCTGAGACTCACAAACACACACGGAGCCTGACAGAATGAGAGACAGAATGACTGACAGAATGAGAGACAGCATGACAGACAAAATGAGAGACAGAATGAGAGACAGAATGACAGACAGAGTGACTGACAGAGTGACTGACAGAGTGACTGACAGAATGAAAGACAGAATGACTGACATAGTGACTGACAGAGTGACTGACAGAATGAGAGACAGAATGACAGACAGAGTGACTGACAGAGTGACTGACAGAGTGACTGACAGAATGAGAGACAGAATGACTGACATAGTGACTGACAGTGACTGACATAATGAGAGACAGAGAGAGAGGTAAGGAGTTAGTCTGCTGAAGATTGCCTCGTTTTGTCGAACTGAAGATTACCTCGTTTTATCGAACTGAAGATTGCCTCGTTTTGTCGAACTGAAGATTGCCTCGTTTTGTCGAACTGAAGATTGCCTCGTTTTGTCGAACTGAAGATTGCCTCGTTTTGTCGAACTGAAGATTGCCTCGTTTTGTCGAACTGAAGATTGCCTCGTTTTATCAAACTGAAGATTGCCTCGTTTTATCAAACTGAAGATTGCCTCGTTTAATGAAACTGAAGATTGCCTCATTGTATTTACTGTGAATGTATCTAAAGATAGGTCGCTAACTCAGACAGGCAGAGTTGATCAGATTACTAAATTTGGTTTTCAGAATGAAGAGGTTCATTCATATCCTCCAGAATCAGGTCCCAGATCTGTTTTAACATGACAATTCCATAAGGAGTTTAGTTGGAAAGAGAGCACTGAAAGATTGAACCTCAGACTAGCTAAGAGTGGAAAGTAAATTGCATGAATACAACAGCTGTTTATCTCGGGAATGGACTGAATAGGCCCAGGGATCTATTCTTCAGCTTGTTATTGGCCTTATATAAAAACGCATTGAGATTAGTCTAATGTCCCTAATATACGCTGTCGTTTAATACAATTTCTCTCATTCGTTTTACTGGCAGATGTTTTCATAGTGAACACTGTTTTGGGGATTTTCCACTTGTTTAGTATTGAAGAGGGAAATGTGTCTCTTTGGCTTGATTATCTCCTACACATAACAGCAGTTAAGTTAGTTAAATTTAGCTTCAATCTAAATGGTTTGGGTTCAAGCTGAGATGGAGGGAGGAGAGAGATAGACAGAGTGACAGACAGACAGAGAAACAGAGATAGGAGAAGAGGAAAATCAGCGAAGAGGGGATATATAATCCAGACATGCTAACAAAAACCTACTTTAAAAATATATATTTATTTTAATTATCTTAACTTGTCAGGCTTCTTGCAGAAATTATCCCTGATTAAAATCCCTTGCAATTTATGCTTTGTTCTACGATGATTGTCAGACAATAACAATGTTTGGGCAGTTACTGGGGCTTTCATGGGGGAATTAAGTCTGCATTTCATTAGAAGAGGAAGAAGCAGAAAATATGTTGTCTTTTTCCTTCCCCATCTAGCTACTCCAACACTCCCTCGTTTCTCACTACTTGTTTTCTTTTCGCTGTCTGCATCTTTTTACGTGCACGCGTGAGGCACACACACACACACACACACACACACACACACACACACACACACACACACACACGTCAATGACATTAGTTTGGAATGGTAAATAACTGAGAAATAAACCTCTGAGCACCATCTCCTAGGCGGTGGTGTTGAATCAAGGTTTCAGTTTCAGGAATTGACTTCTGCTGTTTGGGATGGAGAAAGAAAAGCTTTCTACCCATTGGCTCAGATGATTTAGGGGTTTGGGGTTGACTTTTTTTAAGCCTTCCTCCTTCCTTTCAGGGCACTTTGCTGTGCCAGTAGTCTATTACTGTGTTCCAGAATGTCTCCCTATTCCCTATTTAGTGCATTCACTTGTAACCAGAGCTCTATGGGCCCTGGTTACAAGTAGTGCACTAAATAGGAATAGGAAACCAGGTTGAACTCTCAGTATGTCATGTCTTTTAGACAGACAAGATCGGCATTTGGTATTGTATTAGGATCCCCATTGGCTGTCGCGATAGCAACAGTTACTCTTCCTGGTTTCCACACAGAACATGACGTCATACAGAACATTAATTAATAGACAAGAACAGATGAAGGGCATTTTTAGAAAGGCACACGTAGCCTACATAGCAATAAAAAAACACACTAACTATCTAGATGCAGACGTAATTGCAGATGTAATTCCCCCAGAGCCCGGGTAATTGCAGATGTAATTCCCCATGAAAGCCCCGGTAATTGCAGATGTAATTCCCCCATGAAAGCCCTGGTAATTGCAGATGCCAATTCCCCCATGAAAGCCCCCAGGTAATTGCAGATGTAATTCCCCCCATGAAAGCCCCGGTAATTGCAGATGTAATTCCCCCATGAAAGCCGGTAATTGCAGATGTAATTCCCCCCATGAAAGCCCGGGTAATTGCAGATGTAATTCCCCCATGAAAGCCCGGTAATTGCAGATGTAATTCCCCCATGAAAGCCCAGGTAATTGCAGATGTAATTCCCCATGAAAGCCCGGAAAGTAATTCCCCATGAAAGCCGGTAATTGCAGATGTAATTCCCCCATGAAAGCCAGTAATTGCAGATGTAATTCCCCCATGAAAGCCCCGGTAATTGCAGATGTAATTCCCCATGAAAGCCCCATGAAAGGTAATTGCAGATGTAATTCCCCCATGAAAGCCCGGGTAATTGCAGATGTAATTCCCCCATGAAAGCCCTGGTAATTGCAGATGTAATTCCCCCATGAAAGCCCCGGTAATTGTAATTCCCAGATGTAATTCCCCCATGAAAGCCCCGGTAATTGCAGATGTAATTCCCCATGAAAGTAATTCCCCCTGGTAATTGCAGATGTAATTCCCCATGAAAGCCCAGTAATTGCAGATGTAATTCCCCCATGAAAGCACCGGTAATTGCAGATGTAATTCCCCCATGAAAGCCCCGGTAATTGCAGATGTAATTCCCCATGAAAGCCCTGGTAATTGCAGATGTAATTCCCCATGAAAGCCCCAGGCAGATGTAATTCCCCCATGAAAGCCCGGTAATTGCAGATTCCCCCATGAAAGTAATTCCCCCGGTAATTGCAGATGTAATTCCCCATGAAAGCCCCGGTAATTGCAGATGTAATTCCCCCATGAAAGCAGATGTAATTCCCGGGTAATTGCAGATGTAATTCCCCCATGAAAGTAATTCCCCCTGGTAATTGCAGATGTAATTCCCCATGAAAGTAATTCCCCATGAAAGGTAATTGCAGATGTAATTCCCCCCATGAAAGCCCCGGTAATTGCAGAACAGATGTAATTCCCCCATGAAAGCCAATGATGCCCAAACTAGCCAAACTATCAATTTCCATTGATTTACATGATTAGGAGACATTTAAAGACACAGTCAACATGAGCAGCCCCTGTACGCACTTCTAAAATTATCTGGGCATCGGAAGAACCACAGATTCTAAAATGTTTGCCTTTTTAAAATATGGCCATCTATTTTTTAACTCCTCTTTGAATTAAATGTTTACAAAAGTTAATGTTATCATTCAGGTAATGATTTTGTTTAATTATTCAATAGAGCAAATAGTCAGATGTCAGGACTCCCATGCCGGTCCCCGGTAATTCCCCCACCTCCTCCCATGAAAGCCCCGGTAATTGCCCCCCTCCTCCCATGAAAGCCCCGGTCCACCGTGATGTAATTCCCCCCATGAAAGCCCCGGTAATTGCAGATGTAATTCTCATGAAAGCCTCCGGTAATTCCCCAAACTATACCAATATTATCACAAACTATCAATTTCCATTGATCCTCATGATTAGGAGACATTTAAAGACACGGTCAACATGATTTCCCCCTCCCTCCTAAAATTAGCGGTCCCACGGAAGTTCCCCAGATTCTAAAATGCGGTCCAAAATATGTCCCCCCCCTCCTCCCAAGCGGTCCACTGTGAGTTCCCCCCTCCTCAAAAGCGGTCCTCAGGTAATGATCCCCCCCTCTCCCAAGCGGTCCAAATAGTTCCCCCTCCCCTCCTCCCAAGCGGTCCACCGTAGTTCCCCTCCTCCCAAGCGGTCCACCGTTGTTCCCCCCTCCCAAGCGGTCCACCGTAGTTCCCCCTCCTCCCAAGCGGTCCACCGTAGTTCCCCCTCCTCCCAAGCGGTCCACCGAGATTCCCCCTCCCCTCCTCCCAAGCGGTCCACCGTAGTTCCCCCCTCCTCCCCAAGCGGTCCACCGTAGTTCCCCCCCTCCCAGCGGTCCACCGTGTCCCCTCCTCCTCCCAAGCGGTCCACCGTAGTTCCCCCTCCCAAGCGGTCCACCGTAGTCCCCCCCCCCCTCCTCCCCGGTCCACCGTAGTTCCCCCCTCCTCCCAAGCGGTCCACCGTAGTTCCCCCCTCCTCCCAAGCGGTCCACCGTAGTTCTCCCCCCCCCTCCCAAGCGGTCCACCGTAGTCCCCCCTCCTCCTCCCAAGCGGTCCACCGTAGTTCCCCCCTCCCAAGCGGTCCACCGTAGTCCCCCCCACAAGCGATCCACCGTAGTTCCCCCCCTCCCAAGCGGTCCACCGTAGTCCCCCCCTCCCAAGCGGTCCACCGTAGTCCCCCCCCTCCCTTAGCACTACACAGCTGATTGAAATGATCAAATCTTGAACAAAAAACAAACAAACAAAAATGTGCATCCCTCGGGTTTCAGAGGAAACAGGAAACCCTGGTCTATGAGGACTCTCCACTTCACACAGCAGGATGTGTGAGACATTACGCCTTGGTAAGAAGCTGTTTGAGTCTGGCACCTCTACTGAACCATCAAATAGCCAACATATTTACTACTATGAATCAATCATTTACATTTCAGTGTTTAGTAGCCTAAAGCTAATGTTAACATGCGTCGGGATAAATGAGTGATTATATTCATTATTTAAACTAACGTTATTGAAACACAACCAGACAAAACCAACCAGCCCACTCAAATCTCTATGAGGACTATGTGTGTGTGTGTGTGTGTGTGTGTAGTGTGTAGTGTGTGTGTGTGTGGTAGGGTCTACTGTACGTACAGTATCAGAGGTACGCAGGCTGAGGGATGATACTGTAACACACTCCTGTCTCCTTTTATACTCCCTCTCTCTCCCTCTCTCTCCCTCCCTCCCTCCCTCCCTCCCTCCCTCCTCTCCTCTCTCTCTCTCTCCTCTCCATCACAACAACCAAATGGTTTACATTTGAACCATCTATCCCCTAGGGGAGGAGAGGGAGAGGAGAGGGAGGGGAGGGGGGGAAAGAAGGGAAGAGAAGAGAAGAGAAGAGAAGAGAAGAGAAGAGAAAGAGAGAGGAGGAGAGGAGAGGAGAGGAGAGGAGAGGAGAGGAGAGGAGAGGAGAGGGATCCCTGAATCTGTGGATTTAATTTCCACAAGCAGGGAATTGTTCTGGTAAAGAGGAAGCGGTTGAGGAGTGTTTCTCAATGACACAGCTCCCCTAGGGGTCCCTGAAGGAATTACATATCAAAACACACCCAAGTCAACCCACCCCATCCCCCAGCTTATACAGAGCTAATGATGCTTAAAGAGACAGGGCAATTCAATATCAGACATTTTCAAACCTTAGAAGTAGTCTGAAGTCAAGCTGAGTTTACATTGTGACTTAAGGGAGAACTGTCCCTTTCATGTACCAGTTCATACATCCACTTAAAAAAAACAGTCTGTCTGAGCAGCATCATAACTTCACAGCACAACCCTGTTTCTAGCTACAGCACTTTAAAAAGGGAGGCAGAAGCACGTTTCTGTGCTGGAACAAGGTTCACTCACTTCTCTGTCGCTAGGATATTCATGTAGTGGTGCTTTTAAAGCTGGTTAGTACATGAAATCATCGTGGGTGTTTTCAGATGCAATGCAATGTTCTGAAACGTAACAGAGAACTGTTCTGAAACGTAACAGAGAAATGTTCTGACACGTAGCAGAGAAATGTTCTGAAACGTAACAACAGAGAAATGTTCTGAAAGCGTAACAGAGAAATGTTCTGAAAGCGTAACAGAGAAATGTTCTGAAACGTAACAACAGAGAAATGTTCTGAAACGTAACAGAGAAATGTTCTGAAACGTAACAACAGAGAACTGTTCTGAAACGTAACAACAGAGAAATGTTCTGAAACGTAACAGAGAAATGTTCTGAAACGTAACAGAGAAATGTTCTGAAACGTAACAACAGAGAACTGTTCTGAAACGTAACAACAGAGAAATGTTCTGAAACGCAACAGAGAACTGTTCTGAAACGTAACAGAGAAATGTTCTGAAACGTAACAGAGAACTGTTCTGAAACGTAACAGAGAACTGTTCTGAAACGTAACAGAGAAATGTTCTGAAACGTAACAGAGAACTGTTCTGAAACGTAGCAGAGAAATGTTCTGAAACGTAACAGAGAACTGTTCTGAAACGTAGCAGAGAACTGTTCTGAAAGCGTAATGTTCAGAGAAATGTTCTGACACGAACAACAGAGAAATGTTCTGAAACGTAACAGAGAAATGTTCTGAAACGTAACAACAGAGAAATGTTCTGAAACGTAACAACAGAGAACTGTTCTGAAACGTAACAGAGAAATGTTCTGAAACGTAACAGGGAAATGTTCTGAAACATAACAGAGAAATGTTCTGAAACGTAACAGAGAAATGTTCTGAACGTAACAACAGAGAACTGTTCTGAAACGTAACAGAGAAATGTTCTGAAACGGAACAGAGAATGTTCTGAACGTAACAGAGAAATGTTCTGAAACGTAACAGAGAAATGTTCTGAAACGTAACAGAGAAATGTTCTGAAACGTAACAACAGAGAAATGTTCTGACACGTAACAACAGAGAAGAAACGTGGGATGTGCTACACTGTGCTTAGCCATAATACCTGTTATTTCAGTCCCACTAACACACAAATATACAGATGCCTGATTGCTGGAAAGGATAAGTGTGAGTCAAGAGGAAAGGTTTCCTTCCCTTCCTTCCTTCCATGTGTGTGTGTGTGTGTGTGTGTGTGTGTGTGTGTGTGTGTGTGTGTGTGTGTGTGTGAACAACATCAGCCAATGGCCAGAACAACATCAGCCAATGGCCAGAACAACATCAACCAATGGCCAGAACAACATCAGCCAATGGCCAGAACAACAGCAGCCAATGGCCAGAACAACATCAGACAATGGCCAGAACAACAGCAGCCAATGGCCAGAACAACATCAGCCAATGGCCAGAACAACAGAAACCAATGGCCAGAATAAACATCAGCCAATGGCCAGAACAACATCTGCCAATGGCCAGAACAACAGAAGCCAATGGCCAGAACAACATCAGCCAATGGCCAGAACAACATCAGCCAATGGCATCAGCCAATGGCCAGAACATCAGCCAATGGCCAGAACAACATCTGCCAATGGCCAGAAACAACATCAGCCAATGGCCAGAACAACATCAGCCAATGGCCAGAACAACATCAGCCAATGGCCAGAACAACATCAGCCAATGGCCAGAACAACATCTGCCAATGGCCAGAACAACATCAGCCAATGGCCAGAACAACATCAGCCAATGGCCAGAACAACATCAGCCAATGGCCAGAACAACATCAGCCAATGGCCAGAACAACAGCAGCCAATGGCCAGAACATTTACATTTACATTTAAGTCATTTAGCAGACGCTCTTATCCAGAGCCAATGGCCAAGTGTTCTAAGACAGTTTTGATCCGCTAATGACCAGTTGAATCCCCAGGCCTCTTGCCCTCTGTCTCACCTCATAAAACAACTACAGTGACCAGACACTCAGGTTAATGTTTACATTGTGAACCAGGAAAGTAGCCCCAAATGCCTGGTGGTTACTGTGTAGACTAAAGAATCTGAACTGTATATACCCTGACATGAATCTGTACTGTATATACCAATAATTTTAATCTGTACTCTATATACCCTTGACATTAATCTATACTGTATATACAAATAATTTTAATCTGTACTGTATATACCCTGGACATTAATCTGTACAGTATATATCAAGGACATGAATCTGTCATTGTATGTACATATATTTAATTGACAGTAAAGCTGTTCTGTATTTCTGTACCTAGTGTGATTCTCAATCAGAGACAACTAACGACACCTGCCTCTGATTGAGAACCATACTAGGCCGAACACAAAAAAAAACAACATAGAAAAACAAACATAGACTGCCCACCCCAACTCACGCCCTGACCATACTAAAACAAAGACAAAACAAAGGAACTAAGGTCAGAATGTGACAGCCATCCTTACCATTGCTCTCTCCCTCCCCAGCCCCTTCTGTATCACCTCTCTAGGGGCCTCTTGGGCCCCTGGGCCCATGGCTCTGTGAACAGATGTAAATCAGGTCATTGTGGAAGAGCTCAGTGCTCTTAGTTCCCTGGAGGTTATTATTTAAAAGATGTGCTCAGGGGAAGGACACACAGTTCTGCTTGAGGTTATCATTTAAAAGAGAGAGCAGAGAGAGAGGGAAATGTCAGAGTTGAGTCTCACTAGACACACTACTGTCTGGAAGGCTTTCAGAGCTGAATCTCACTAGACTCACTACTGACTGGAAGGCTTTCAGAGCTGAGTCTCACTACTGACTGGAAGGCTTTCAGAGCTGAGTCTCACTACTGACTGGAAGGCTTTCAGAGCTGAGTCTCACTACTGTCTGGATGGCTTTCAGAGCTGAGTCTCACTACTGACTGGATGGCTTTCAGAGCTGAGTCTCACTACTGACTGGATGGCTTTCAGAGCTGAGTCTCACTACTGTCTGGATGGCTTTCAGAGCTGAGTCTCACTACTGATTGGAAGGCTTTCACAGCTGAGTTTCACTACTGACTGGATGGCTTTCAGAGGTGAGTCTCACTACTGACTGGATGGCTTTCAGAGCTGAGTCTCACTACTGACTGTATGGCTTTCAGAGCTGAGTCTCACTACTGATTGGAAGGCTTTCACAGCTGAGTTTCACTACTGACTGGATGGCTTTCAGAGCTGAGTCTCACTACTGACTGGATGGCTTTCAGAGCTGAGTCTCACTACTGACTGGATGGCTTTCACAGCTGAGTCTCACTACTGACTGGATGGCTTTCAGAGCTGTCAGACATGGCTTAGAGGAGAGGAGCCGAGCTGTCTGTGTGTGTGTGTGTGTGTGTGTGTGTGTGTGTGTGTGTGTGTGTGTGTGTGTGTGCGTGCGTGCGTGCGTGCGTGCGTGCGTGGGCGCGTGCGTGCGTGCGTGCGTGCGTGTGTGTGGCGTGTGTGTGTTCCTGCACGTGGGAACCTCAACCATCTCAGCTCAGCGACTGATTAACTATTTTGAGTCATAGATTAAGAACACAGTGAATTAGGAGGGGGTGGGGAGGAGGGGGTGGGAGAGGGGGAGAGTGAGCGAGAAAGAAGCGAGAGAGAAGCAGAGCGAGAGAGAAGCGAGGGTGATAGAGAGAGAACCGAGAGAGAAGCGAGAGCGAGAGAGAAGCGAGGGTGATAGAGAGAGAAACCGAGAGAGAAGCGAGATAGAAGCGAGGGTGATAGAGAGAGAAACCGGGAGAGAAGCGAGAGCGAGAGAGAAGCGAGGGTGATAGAGAGAGAAACCGAGAGAGAAGCGAGAGCGAGAGAGAAGCGAGATATTTGCGAGGTGATAGAGAGAGAAACCGAGAGAGAAGCACGAGAGAGAGAGCAAGCGAGACAACCAAATCATGAGAAAACAAAAGATAATTACTTGACGATTGGAAAGAATTAACAAAAACTAAGCAAACTAGAATGCTATTTGGCCCTAAGCAGAGAGTACACCGTGGCAGAATACCTGACCACTGTGACTGACGCAAACTTAAGGAAAGCTTTGACTATGTACAGACTCAGTGAGCATAGCCTTGCTATTGAGAAAGGCCGCCATAGGCAGACATGGCTCTCAAGAGAAGACAGGCTATGTGCTCACTGCCCACAAAATGAGACGGAAACTGAGCTGCACTTCCTAACCTTCTGCCCAATGTATGACCATATTAGAAACACATACAGTGTATGACCATATTAGAGACACATACAGTGCCTTGCTAAAGTACTCATCTCCCTTGGTGTTTTTTTCCTATTTAGTTGCATTACAACCTGCAATTTGTATGGATTTTTATTTGGATTCCATGTAATGGATGGACACATAGTCCAAATTGGTGAAGTGAAATGAAAATAAAAACTGAAAAGTGGTGTGTGTATATATGTATTCACCCCCTTTACATATGTATTCACCCCCTTTACATATGTATTCACCCCCTTTACATATGTATTCACCCCCTTTACATATGTATTCACCCCTTTACATATGTATTCACCCCCTTTACATATGTATTCACCCCCTTTACATATATATTCACCCCCTTTACATATATATTCACCCCCTTTACATATGTATTCACCCCCTTTACATATGTATTCACCCCTTTACATATGTATTCACCCCTTTACATATGTATTCACCCCCTTTTACATATGTATTCACCCCCTTTACATATGTATTCACCCCCTTTACATATGTATTCACCCTTTTACATATGTATTCACCCCTTTACATATATATTCACCCCCTTTACATATGTATTCACTCCTTTACATATGTATTCACCCCTTTACATATGTATTCACCCCTTTACATATGCATTCACTCCCTTTGCATATGTATTCACCCCCTTTACATATGTATTCACCCCTTTACATATGTATTCACCCCTTTACATATGTATTCACCCCCTTTACATATGTATTCACCCCCTTTACATATGTATTCACTCCCTTTACATATGTATTCACCCCCTTTACATATGTATTCACCCCCTTTGCTGTGAAGCCCCTAAATAAGATCAGGTGCAACCAATTACCTTCAGAAGTCACACAATTAGATAGATTGCACACAGGTGGACTTTATTTTTGTGTCACATGATCTGAGTGTATATATACTATATACAAATAAACATGGAAAAGTGGTGCGTGCATATGTATTCACCCCCTTTGCTGTGAAACATCTAAATCTGCACCACCACTAATCTAATTGTCACATGATCTGTCACATGATCTCATTATGTTCTGAAAGGCCCCAGAGTCTGCAACACCACTAAGCAGGGGGCACCACCAAGCAAGCAGCACTACGAAGACCAAGGAGCTCTCCAAACAGGTCAGGGACAAAGTTGTGGAGAAGTACAGATCGGGTTGGGTTATAACAAAATATCCGAAACTTTGAACATCCCAAGGAGCACCATTAAATCCATTATTAAAAATGGAAAGAATATGGCACCACAACAAACCTGCCAAGAGAGGCCGCCCACCAAAACTCACAGACCAGGCAAGGAGGGCATTAATCAGAGCGGCAACAAAGAGACCAAAGATAACCCTGAAGGAGCTGCAAAGCTCCACAGCGGAGATTGGAGTATCGGTCCATAGGACCATTTTAAGCCGTACACCCACAGAGCTGGGCTTTACGGAAGAGTGGCCAGAAAAAAGCCATTGCTTAATCTTAGGGATGATGCGGGAATTTGGTTCCTGTACAGGAACCAAAATCTGTGAAATTTCAGAGCGCCACCTGTAGTACTCGATAAAACTCAAACTTTCATTAAAACACACATGCAAGGTACTCAATTAAAGCTACACTCGTTGTGAATCTAGCCAACATGTCAGATTTGTAAAATGCTTTTGGAAAGCATGAGAAGCTATTATCTGATAGCATGAGAAGCTATTATCTGATAGCATGCACCCCGAAATACCTGAACGAGACCTAAACAAAAGATTTAGCGTAGCCGGCGCTACACAAAAACGCAGAAATAAAATATAAAACATTCATTACCTTTGACGAGCTTCTTTGTTGGCACTCCTATATGTCCCATAAACATCACAATTGGGTCTTTTTCCCGATTAAATCCGTCATTGTATACCCAAAATGTCAATTTATGAAGGCCGGTCTGATCCAGGAAAATTCACCTTTACAAGACGCAACGTCACTTTTTAAAATTAAAAAAGTTGCCTATAAACTTTTACAAATCACTTCAAACTATTTTTGTAAACCAACTTTAGGTATTAATAAACGTTAATAAACGATCAAATTGATCTGTATTCGATAGCAGCAAGTCTTTCGTCCATTTTTTCACTTTCATAACTTCCTCCGGTGCACCCCAAGACAGGAAGTGCCTATACGTCATCCCACCAAGGATAAACCAGCAAGGAAATGCCAGTACTGGCGTCATCGTGTGGAATCTGTAGGCATTGTAAACGGAACCTCATCTATTTTCTATCGCCTTAGACCACATATGTCAGAGTCAAGGCCCGCGGGCCACATCCGGCCCGCAAGAAGGTTTTTTACGGCCCCTGGGATGATCTTGATTTATTATTAGAACCGGCCCGCAGCAAGCCGGCAGCCCGCAGATCTTTTACACGCACCAATACTACATTTCCCACAATGCAAAGGTGACGCACCGAGCAGTAGGCTGCTTCATTTCAATATTTATTGGCACAGCAGTCGTCAGCATCACAGTAAAATTAACTTTCAGATACCCATCAAAAATGGCAAAACGGAAGGTGGATACTGAGAACCGGGGGTTTCAAACAAGGTGGGAGTCGGAGTATATGTTCACGAAGGTAGCTGGAAAACCTGTGTGTCTTCTGTGTGGAGAAAGTGTGGCGGTACTGAAAGAGTATAATCTGAGACGACATTATGAAACGAAACACGCGGACAAAAACAAGAATATGGACATGGAACAAAGGCTACAAAAGGCAGAGGAATTAAAACGAGGCCTCAAATCTCGACAGGCTCTGTTCAAAAAAGCCAAATCACAAGGCCAGGCTGCTGTCAAGGCCAGTTTTATTTTGGCAGAAGAGATCGCTAAATCAGCCCGGCCATTTACGGAGGGGGATTTCATCAAAAACTGCATGATTAAAGTTTGTGACGAAGTTTGCCCAGAAAAAAAGGCAACTCTTTTAAATGTGAGTCTGAGCAGAAACACCATTGCCGAGAGAGTAGACCAGTTGTCCATCAATCTAAAAGAGCAGCTTGTAAAAAGGGGAAAAGATTTTATTGCATATTCCTTGGCTGTGGATGAGAGCACCGACATTTCTGACATTGCCCAGTTGTCAATTTTCATCCGCGGAGTGGACTCCAACCTAAGCGTGACAGAGGAGTTTTTGGCTTTACGTCCTATGCATGGCACAACTACGGGGCATGATTTGTATGAAGAGGTGTCAAGATGTGTAAATGAGATGGAGCTGCCTTGGGAAAAACTCGTGGGTTTGACAACCGACGGAGCACCTGCGATGTGTGGACACAGGAGCGGACTGGTGGCGAAGATACGGGAAAAGATGCAAGAGGAAACGCGACAGGTGAGCTGACAGCTTATCATTGTATCATACACCAGGAAGCGTTGTGCGGTAAAGCCTTGAAAATGGAGCATGTAATGAGCATCATCACGCACAGTTAACTTTATCAGAGCCAAAGGTTTGAATCACCGCCAGTTCAAGGCATTTCTGACGGAGTTAGAAACGGAGCATGGTGATTTGCCTTATCACACAGAGGTGCGATGGCTAAGCCAGGGAAAGGTGCTTCAAAGATGTTTCGAGCTTCGTGAGGAGATTTGTCTGTTCTTGGACAGCAAAGGGAAAGACACAACACAACTCCGAGACGAAATGTTTCTGTGTGAAATGGCTTTTCTGTGTGACATTACGAGTCATCTGAATGCAATAAACTTGCAGCTGCAGGGTCGGGATCGTGTCATCTCTGATATGTACAGTACAGTGAAGGCATTTAAAACCAAACTGACTCTGTGGGAGATGCAGATGCGGAAAGAAAATTTGAGCCACTTTCCCAGCTGCCAGACCATGAAAGAGAAGCTCTCTACCAGTGCGTTCCCGAGCACACAGTTGGCTGATAAAATAGGTATGCTTGCCGCTGACTTTCGACGCCGATTTGCTGACTTTGAAGCACAAAAAAGCAGGTTGGAACTGCTCGGTAACCCATTTGCTGTTGACGTGGAAAGCTCACCACCAAACCTCCAAATGGAGTTGATTGACCTCCAATGCAATGATGCACTGAGGGCAAAATATGCGGCAGTGGGTGCTGCGGAGTTCGCCCGTTTCCTCCCGGCACAATGCCCCAGCTGCGCATCCAGGCTGCTCAAACGTTGTCTATGTTTGGCAGCACATACCTGTGTGAACAACTGTTTTCTTTGATGAACCTGAACAAAACATCACACAGAAGTCGACTTACTGCTGAACACCTCCACTCAATTCTGAGGATTTCTTCAGCTCAGAGCCTTACCCCTGAACATTGATGAACTTGTGGAAAAGATGGACACCACCAAGTATCACCCTCAACCTCAAACAAGTGAACATTACTGTGCAATCACATATTTAGAGTTTTTACTCAGTTCAAGTTTAAAAGTTAAAATTTAATATTTGTTTTCACTGCATGTTACTTCTCCTTAAACAAAGTGTTGTTTTTGATTAATAGATTTTTGCACTTTATTTTTTGTATTTCAATCCAATTATATTTTAAAAATATTTCAGTTGAGTGGATGATAGAAAATTGCTATTATTGTTTTTTCTTTGAAGTAAATTTAGCCCACTTTTGCTAAAATAGAAAATATAGTCTACTGATGGTGCCTTGAATACCGGTTTCTTTCATTTAATGTTCATGTTATGGGGATATTTATATAAAGGAAATTTGTCTTTTGTGTCTGTTGAAAATTAAAGATTACTGACAGAGCCATAAGAAAATATTGCTTTATTTATCTGATCATATTGTAATATATTTGTTAGGTTTTCAGTAGGTTCAATTAGGTTCACTAGACTATATGCGTCATTTAAAAAAATTTCAATGAACATTCGAACAGTCCGGCCCTCGTCTTGTAGCTGATTTTTTTATTTGGCCCTCCGTCCATTTGACTTTGACACCCCTGCCTTAGACAATACATTGGCTGGCAGATGAATATTTTTTTTTTGTGTTTTTGGTGACCAGTTTTCCCTGGGATTTTTACTCCTAAACACGTTCTGTTATAGCCACAGACATGATTTAACCAGTTTTAGAGACTTCAGAGTGTTTTCTATACACACATACTTATCATATGCATATACTATATTCCTGGCATGAGTAGCAGGACGTTGAAATGTTGCACGATTTTTTACAAAAAGCTGCGGAAATCCCTAACAGGTTTTAAAGAAAAAAATAAGCAAACACATTTGGTGTTTGCCAAAAGGCATGTGGGAGACTCCCCAAACATATGGAAGAAGGTACTCTGGTCAGATGAGACTAAAATTTTGCTTTTTGGCCATCAAGGAAAACGCTATGTCTGGCGCGTTTTACGTATCCCAGTTTCTGTGTTGTGGTTTGTGCATTTGCATGTATGTATTTCATGAAATGGCTACCTGAAATTCTCCCCAAGCAGCTGATTGGTCGGTCCCCATTGATGATTGGAGAGCTGACCCCGCCCCCTCGTCAGGATGCAGCTGTCTTCACTTACCAACTCCTTCTGAAGCTATATAAGCCAGAGTTCTGTTGCTCAGTAGAGAGGAGGCTGATGGCTGAGGGCTATATCATGTTGGTTGTTGCGAATCGATTTGGTATGTTAAGTGTTGCTGATTGTTATGTTCTGTGTTAGTTTGTTGCTCAGAGAGATCTTCTGTTTCTCAGTTTGTTTGAAATTGTTTATAATATTATGTTTCATTTGTTCCCAGGGGGGAAGGGGAAGGCACCTAGGGAGTGCTTAAGCAAGAGGCCCGCGGACATACATAGACCCGTAGTATATACTCTGTCTAGGCACACTAGACCTGGGCGGACCAC
>NW_027036903.1:0-16347 GCF_034236695.1 Oncorhynchus nerka | reverse complement strand
CACAAAATACAATGACCAAGGCGTGGACAGAACCCCCCATAATGTGCGGACTCCCGGACGCACTCCTCAAAACCATAGGGAGGGTCCGGGTGAGCGTCTGTCCATGGTGGCGACTCCGGCTCGGGGCGTGGACCCCACTCCATTAATGTCCTTGTTCCTCCCCTTCGCGCCCTGGGATAATCCACCCTCTCCGCCGACCATGGCCTAATAGTCCTCACCCTGAACCCCACTGGAACTGAGGGGCATCTCGGGACAGAGGGGCATCTCGGGTTGTCTGGCAGATCTGGAAGATCATGGCTGACTGGCACTTCTGGCGGATCCTGGCAGACTGGAGCGCTGGGCAGACTGGCGACGCTGGGCAGACTGGGAGCACTGGCGGCGCTGGGCAGACTGGTGGCACTGGCGGGCGCTGGGCAGACTGGCGGCGCTGGGCAGACTGGCGGCGCTGGGCAGACTGGGAGCACTGGCGGCGCTGGGCAGACTGGGAGCACTGGCGGAGCTGGTCAGACTGGGAGCACTGGCGGAGCTGGGCAGACTGGCGACTGCTGGGCAGACTGGCACTTCTGGCGGATCCTGGCAGACTGGCACTGCCGGCGGATCCTGGCAGACTGGCACCTCTGGCGGATCCTGGCAGACTGGCACTTCTGGCGGATCCTGGCAGACTGGCACTTCTGGCAGATCCTGGCAGACTGGCACTTCTGGCGGATCCTGGCAGACTGGCACTTCTGGCGGATCCTGGCAGACTTGACGACGCTGGACAGACTTGGCGACTGGGCAGACTGGCCGACGCTGGGCAGGCGAGGGAGCACTGGCGGCGCTGAACAGGCGGGAGACTCCAACAGCGTAGGAGGGAAGGAAGGCTCTGGCTGTGTTGAACAGGCGAGGCGCACTGAAGGCCTGGTGCCTGGTGCTGGAACTGGAGCTACAGGATCGAGGACACGCACAGGAAGCCTGGTGCGGGGAGCTGCTACCGGAGGACTGGTGTGTGAGGTGGCTCTGGATAGACCGGACCGTGCAGGCGCACTGGAGCTCTTGAGCACCGAGCCTGCCCAAGCTTACCTGGCTCGATGCCCACTCTAGCCCGGCCAATAGGAAGAGCTGGTATGTGTCGCAGCTGGCTCTGCACCCGCACTGGAAACACCGTGCTGTGCGCTCCATAGCATAACACGGTGCCAGCCCGGTCGTCTCTCTAGCCCAACGGTGAGCACAGGGAGTATCGCAGGTATCCTACCTGGCATAACTACTCTCCCTTCTAGCCCCCCAATAATTTTTCGAGCTGCTTTTCCGGCTTCCAACCGTGTCGCCGTGCTGCCTCCTCATACCTGCGCCTCTCCGCTTTATCTGCTTCTATTTCTCCTTGGGACGGCGATATTCTCCAGGTTGAGCCCAGGGTCCTTTACCGTCTAATTCCTCCTCCCATGTCCAAATCTCCAAGTGGTGCAGCCTCTCCACTGCAACTGCTCTTCACGATTAACAGGGAGAGTAGGCTCAGGTCTGACTCCTGACTCAGCTACTCTCTCTCTGCGCTCTCCCGTTACCTTCGGTTTTCGCTCTGCGTCGCAGTGTTTTCCTTTTGACTCCATTAGCCTGTAGCCCTCTTCGCACTGCTGAAGCGAATCCCAGGCGGGCTCCTGCACTCTCTCTGGGTCAGCCGCCCACCTGTCGATTTCTTCCACGTATTATACTCCATGCCTCTACCGTCCATAACGTCCTCCTTTCGCTCCTGCCAGTTTTCCACGCTGCTAGGTCTGTGAGTGGTGGGTGATTCTGTAACTGCGTTCTTCGTTTGTGGAAAGAGAGTCGGACCCGAAATGCAGGCGTGTTGGTTACTCATGTTACTTTAATGAAGAAAAACGTGATACATGAAATAACTATACAATACAAAAACAACAAACGGAACGTGACACTATACAGCCTATCTGGTGAATACACAAAGACAGGGACAATCACCCACGAAATACAAAGCGGAAACTAAGGCTGCTAAATACGGTTCCCAATCCAAGACAACAAGATTCACCTGACTGATTAAATCGCCTCAGGCAGCAATCCTATACCACACCCCTAATCAGCCGCGATCCCAAATAATACAAACCCTAATACGACAACAACATATAAACCCATGTCACACCCCTGGCCTACACAAACAATTAACAAAAAACACAAAATACAATGACCAAGGCGTGACAAAGGACTATAAATATACCTTAATCTGATATAATGCTTATGAATGTCAGGTCTTTGCACTATAAATATACCTTAATCTGATATAATGTTATAAATGTCAGGTCTCTTCACTATAAATATACCTTAATCTTATATACTGCTTATGTCAGGTCTCTACACTATAAATATACCTAATCTTATATACTGCTTATGTCAGGTCTCTACACTATAAATATACCTTAATCTTATATAATGTGTCAGGACTATAATCCACTTTCTGGAAATTCACTTGAAAAAAAGTACTATCTAAGGGAATATTTAGCGTTTGTCTCAATGCAAAAACACGCATCAAAGCTAGTACACCTGAAGATGTAGAATCTTAATTTGATCACCCTGTTGGAAGGAGAACTTTCTTGCAATGGCTCAAATTAAACTGGCTCAAATTAAGATCCTACATCTGTATGCACTAATACGTTTTGTTTTTTTTTAGCCTACACAGCTTTGACATCTGCTAGAGTACGATAGCTTCATAAATCTACCGTACCTCAAACAACATGTCACATTAGATGAGTTGATTAGGATTCAAACTTCTCAAACAGTCTAACACATACAGAGCATGTTTACAGCATTAATGTCCTTAGTAATATATATATTTTAATGTTAAACATGATCCCATTCCAATCATTGAAACATGTAGGTGGATGTTTCAGAACACAGATTAATCCTAGTCCTGGACTAAACACCAGGAGTCCTGGAACATTTTCCCAGAACACAGATTAATCCTAGTCCTGGACTAAACATCAGGAGCCCTGGAACATTTCAGAGTCCTGGACTAAAACATCAAGAGCCCTGGAACATTTCCAGAACAGATTAACAGACTAAACATCAGAGCCCAGATTAATCCTAGTCCTGGACTAAACATCAGGAGCCCAGGGATGTTTCCAGAACACAGATTAATCCTAGTCCTGGACTAAACATCAGGAGTCCTGGAACATTTCAGAACACAGATTAATCCTAGTCTTGGACTAAACATCCAGGAGTCCTGGACACTTCAGAACACAGATTAATCCTAGTCCCCTAAACACAGAACATTTAATCCTAGTCCTGGACTAAACATCAGGAGCCCGAACGTTTCCAGACAATATTCCTTCTAATCCAGGACTAAGTGTAATCTGTGTTGAATAGCATGACGATATAAACAGTTAGGGTTTGTCCGAAATAGACAGACAGGACAATGACACGGCCACCATGACCCTATGTTGTGACCACAGCAATTGTCATACCTTGTTCAATTGAAATTGTTTTGGTAATCAGTATTATTGTATTTGATCGTGGTTACATTTCTCCAGTCCCACCCCTCAGCTGTTTACCAAAACAGTGGCGGGGTGCCAGCTATGTTGTGGTTTGAACTGCAGTTTGCTCCCTTTAGTAACCAACGTGTACATATCAATCTCCTTTGCATTAAACGTAGCCTCTTGTGTAGCCTGTCAACTATGTGTCTGTCTATCCCTGTTCTCTCCTCTCTGCACAGACCATACAAACGCTCCACACGTGGCCGCGGCCACCTAATCTGGTGGTCCCAGCGCGCACGACATACATTACATTTACATTTAGGATCATTTAGCAGGCTCTTATCAGAGCCGCGACCCACGTGAGTTCAGGTCTCCGGTAGCCTCTGGAACTGTCGATCTACGACCAACAAGGCCAGGATTCATCTCCGCCTGTCTCCCTCCAGTCCCTCGACTTCTTGGCACTGACGGAAACATGGA
Organism: Oncorhynchus nerka; assembly: GCF_034236695.1. Taxonomy (NCBI): domain Eukaryota; kingdom Metazoa; phylum Chordata; class Actinopteri; order Salmoniformes; family Salmonidae; genus Oncorhynchus; species Oncorhynchus nerka. Next base: position 12,415 of record NW_027036903.1, on the reverse strand, counting down.
TCACCACAGACAACACTGCTACTCCTACTGCTCTCTCTTCGTCTGCCCACGTGTTCTCGCACACCCACGAGCTTCTGGTCAGCGGGGTGGTAGCACCGGGATCCTCATCTCTCCCAAGTGGTCATTCTCTCTTTCTCCCCTTACCCATCCTGTCTATCGCCTCCTTTGAATTCCATGCTGTCACAGTTACCAGCCCTTTCAAGCTTAACATCCTTATCATTTATCGCCCTCCAGGTTCCCTCGGAGGATTCATCAATGAGCTTGATGCCTTGATAAGCTCCTTTCCTGAGACGGCTCACCTCTCTCACAGTTCTGGCGACCCCACAACCTCCCCACGCCTACCTTTGACTCATTCCTCTCTGCCTCCTTCTTCACCTCTCCTCTTTTGACCTCACCCTCTCACCTTCCCCCTATAAGGCAGGAAATACGCTCGACCTCATCTTTACTAGATGCTGTTCTTCCACTAACCTGGGTACAACTCCCCTCAAGTCTCAAACCACTACGCCCAGTATCCTTTTTCCCTCTCGCTCTCATCCAACACCTCCCACTGCCCTACTCGGATGGTATCGCGCACGTCCCAACCTTCGCTCTCTCTCCCTTTCTCTCTCCTCTTCCATCCTATCATCTCTTCCCTCTGCTCAAACCTTCTCCAACCTATCTCCTGATTCTGCCTCCTCAACCCTCCTCTCCTCCCCTTCTGCATCCTTTGACTCTCTATGTCCCCTATCCTCCAGGCCGCTCGGTCCTCCCCTCCCGCTCCATTGGCTCGATGACTCATTGCGAGCTCTCAGAACAGGGCTCCGGGCAGCCGAGATGGAAATGGAGGGAAAACTTCGCCTCTGCGGACCTGACATCCTTTCACTCCCTCCTCTCTACATTTTCCTCTTCTCTCTCTGCTGCTAAAGCCACTTTCTACCACTCTAAATTCCAAGCATCTGCCTCTAACCCTAGGAAGCTCTTTGCAACCTTCTCCTCCCTCCTGAATCCTCCTCCCCCTCCCCCTCCTCCTCTCTGCAGATGACTTCGTCAACCATTTTGAAAAGAAGGTCGACGACATCCGATCCTCGTTTGCTAAGTCAAAACGACACCGCTCAGTTCTGCTCACACTGCCCTACCCTGTGCTCTGACCTCTTTCTCCCCTCTCTCTCCAGATGAAATCTCGCGTCTTGTGACGGCGGCCGCCCAACAACCTGCCCGCTTGACCCTATCCCCTCCTCTCTTCTCCAGACCATTTCCCGGAGACCTTCTCCCTTACCTCACCTCGCTCATCAACTCATCCCTGACCGCTGGCTACGTCCCTTCCGTCTTCAAGAGGCGAGTTGCACCCTTCTGAAAAAACCTACACTCGATCCCTCCGATGTCAACAACTACAGACCAGTATCCCTTCTTTCTTTTCTCTCCAAAACTCTTGAACGTGCCGTCCTTGGCCAGCTCTCCGCTATCTCTCTCAGAATGACCTTCTTGATCCAAATCAGTCAGGTTTCAAGACTAGTCATTCAACTGAGACTGCTCTTCTCTCTGTATCACGGAGCGCTCCGCACTGCTAAAGCTAACTCTCTCTCCTCTGCTCTCATCCTTCTAGACCTATCGGCTGCCTTCGATACTGTAGACCATCAGATCCTCCTCTCCACCCCCTCTCCGAGTTGGGCATCTCCGGCGCGGCCCACGCTTGGATTGCGTCCTACCTGACAGGTCAAGCTCCTACCAGGTGGCGTATGGCGAGAATCCGTCTCCACACCACGTGCTCTCACCACTGGTGTCCCCCAGAGCTCTGTTCTAGGCCCTCTCCTATTCTCGCTATACACACAAGTCACTTGGCTCTGTCCTTAACCTCACATGGTCTCCTATCATTGCTATACGGAGACGACACACAATTAATCACTCCTTTCCCCCTTCTAGTGACCAGGTGTGAATCGCATCTCTGCATGTCTGGCAGACATATCCGATGTGGATGACGGATCAGCACCTCAAGCTGAACCTCGGCAAGAGCCAGGAACTGCTCTTCCCCTCCCGGGAAAGGACTGCCCGTTCCATGATCTCGCCATCACGGTTGACGCTCCATTGCCCTCCTCCCAGGCGCTAGAACCTTGCGTGATCCTGGACAACACCCTGTCGTTCTCAACTAACATCAAGGCGGTGGCCCATTCCTGTAGGTTCATGCTCTACAACATCCGCAGAGTACGACCCTGCCTCACACAGGAAGCGGCGCAGGTCCTAATCCAGGCACTTGTCATCTCCCGTCTGGATTACTGCAACTCGCTGTTGGCTGGGCTCCCTGCCTGTGCCATTAAACCCCTACAACTCATCCAGAACGCCGCAGCCCGTCTGGTGTTCAACCTTCCCAAGTTCTCTCACGTCACCCCGCTCCTCCGCTCCCTCCACTGGCTTCCAGTTGAAGCTCGCATCCGCTACAAGACCATGGTGCTTGCCTACGGAGCTGTGAGGGGAACGGCACCTCAGTACCTCCAGGCTCTGATCAGGCCCTACACCCAAACAAGGGCACTGCATTCATCCACCTCTGGCCTGCTCGCCTCCCTACCACTGAGGAAGTACAGTTCCCGCTCAGCCCAGTCAAAACTGTTCGCTGCTCTGGCCCCCCAATGGTGGAACAAACTCCCTCACGACGCCAGGACAGCGGAGTCAATCACCACCTTCCGGAGACACCTGAAACCCCTCCTCTTTAAGGAATACCTAGGATAGGATAAAGTAATCCCTCTCACCCCCCCTCCCCCTGAAAAGATTTAGATGCACTACTGTTCCACTGGAGGTCATAAGGTGAATGCACCAATTTGTAAGTCGCTCTGGATAAGAGCGTCTGCTAAATGACTTAAATGTAAATGTAAATGTAAGAACAGGACCATTGAACAGATTCCCAGACGCCAGATTGCACTTTCAATTGTTCAAATGAGTGACTGACATAAAAATAAAAATAAATACATGTCCACATTACCGACGAAACATAACATTGATGGGGTAAACCTGCTCTAAGAGCTGTTTGAGAGAAGGTTTAAATCCTAATCAACTCATCTAGTGTTGTTCAGTTACAGGGTAAACCTGCTCTAAGAGCTGTATGAGAGAAGGTTTACATCCTAATCAACTTCATCCAATGTTGTTCAGTTACAGGGGTAAACCTGCTCTAAGAGCTGTATGAGAGAGGTTTACATCTAATCAACTTCATCAATGTTGTTCAATTTACAGGGGTAAACCTGCTCTAAGAGCTGTATGAGAGGAAGGTTTACATCTAATCAACTTCATCAATGTTGTTCAGTTACAGAGGTAAACCTGCTCTAAGAGCTGTATGAGAGAAGGTTTGTCCTAATCAGCTCATCTAGTGTTGTTCAAGTTACAGGGAGTAAACCTGCTCTAGAGCTGTTTGAGAGAAGTTTAAATCCTAATCAACCTATCAATGTTAGTCAATTACAGTAGATCAATAAAGTTATGGTACTCTAGAAGGTGTCGAAGCTGTACGTTGTTCCAGTTACAGTGGATCAATAAAGTTATGGTACTCTAGAAGGTGTCGAAGCTGTGTATGTTGTTTCAGCTACAGTAGATCAATAAAGTTATGGTACTCTAGAAGATGTCGAAGCTGTGTATGTTGTTCAGTTACAGTAGATCAATAAAGGGTACTCTAGAAGGTGTTGAAGCTGGTACTCAGTAGATCAATAAAGTTATGGTACTCTAGAAGGTGTGAAGCTGTGTCGTTGTTCAGCTACAGTGGATCAATAAAGTTATGGTACTCTAGAAGGTGTCGAAAGCTGTGCTACGTTGTTCAGCTACAGTGGATCAATAAAGTTATGGTACTCTAGAAGGTGTCGAAGCTGTGTATGTTGTTCAGCTACAGTGGATCAATAAAATTATGGTACTCTAGAAGGTGTGAAGCTGTGTATGTTATTCAGTTACAGTGGATCAATAAAGTTATGGTACTCTAGAAGGTGTTGAAGCTGTGTATGTTGTTCAGCTACAGTGGATCAATAAAGTTATGGTACTCTAGAAGGTGTCGAAGCTGTGTATGTTGTTCAGCTACAGTGGATCAATAAAGTTATGGTACTCTAGAAGGTGTCGAGCTGTGTATGTTGTTCAGTTACAGTGGATCAATAAAGTTATGGTACTCTAGAAGGTGTTGAAGCTGTGTATGTTGTTCAGCTACAGTAGATCAATAAAGTTATGGTACTCTAGAAGATGTCGAAGCTGTGTATGTTGTTCAGTTACAGTAGATCAATAAAGTTGCGGTACTCTAGAAGGTGTGAAGCTGTCGTTGTTCAGCTACAGTGGATCAATAAAGTTATGGTACTCTAGAAGGTGTCGAAGCTGTGTATGTTGTTCAGCTACAGTGGATCAATAAAGTTATGGTACTCTAGAAGGTGTCAGAAGCTGTGTATGTTGTTCAGTTACAGTGGATCAATAAAGTTATGGTACTCTAGAGGTGTCGAAGCTGTGTATGTTTGTTCAGCTACAGTGGATCAATAAAGCTATGGTACTCTGAAGCGTCGAAGCTGTGTATGTTGTTCAGCTACAGTGGATCAATAAAGTTATGGTACTCTAGAAGGTGTCGAAGCTGTGTATGTTGTTCAGCTACAGTGGATCAATAAGTTATGGTACTCTAGAGAGGTGTCGAAGCTGTGTATGTTGTTCAGTTACAGTGGATCAATAAAGTTATGGTACTCTAGAAGGTGTTGAAGCTGTATGTTGTTCAGCTACAGTAGATCAATAAAGTTATGGTACTCTAGAAGATGTCGAAGCTGTGTATGTTGTTCAGTTACAGTAGATCAATAAAGTTACGGTACTCTAGAAGGTGTCGAAGCTGTGTACGTTGTTCAGCTACAGTGGATCAATAAAGTTATGGTACTCTAGAAGGTGTCGAAGCTGTGTACGTTGTTCAGCTACAGTGGATCAATAAAGTTATGGTACTCTAGAAGGTGTCGAAGCTGTGTATGTTGTTCAGCTACAGTGGATCAATAAAGTTATGGTACTCTAGAAGGTGTCGAAGCTGTGTATGTTGTTCAGTTACAGTGGATCAATAAAGTTATGGTACTCTAGAAGGTGTCGAAGCTGTGTATGTTGTTCAGCTACAGTGGATCAATAAAGTTATGGTACTCTAGAAGGTGTCGAAGCTGTGTATGTTGTTCAGCTACAGTGGATCAATAAAGTTATGGTACTCTAGAAGGTGTCGAAGCTGTGTATGTTGTTCAGTTACAGTGGATCAATAAAGTTATGGTACTCTAGAAGGTGTTGAAGCTGTGTATGTTGTTCAGCTACAGTAGATCAATAAAGTTATGGTACTCTAGAAGATGTCGAAGCTGTGTATGTTGTTCAGTTACAGTAGATCAATAAAGTTACGGTACTCTAGAAGGTGTCGAAGCTGTGTACGTTGTTCAGCTACAGTGGATCAATAAAGTTATGGTACTCTAGAAGGTGTCGAAGCTGTGTATGTTGTTCAGCTACAGTGGATCAATAAAGTTATGGTACTCTAGAAGGTGTCGAAGCTGTGTATGTTGTTCAGTTACAGTGGATCAATAAAGTTATGGTACTCTAGAAGGTGTCGAAGCTGTGTATGTTGTTCAGCTACAGTGGATCAATAAAGTTATGGTACTCTAGAAGGTGTCGAAGCTGTGTATGTTGTTCAGCTACAGTGGATCAATAAAGTTATGGTACTCTAGAAGGTGTCGAAGCTGTGTATGTTGTTCAGCTACAGTGGATCAATAAAGTTATGGTACTCTAGAAGGTGTCGAAGCTGTGTATGTTGTTCAGTTACAGTGGATCAATAAAGTTATGGTACTCTAGAAGGTGTTGAAGCTGTGTATGTTGTTCAGCTACAGTAGATCAATAAAGTTATGGTACTCTAGAAGATGTCGAAGCTGTGTATGTTGTTCAGTTACAGTAGATCAATAAAGTTACGGTACTCTAGAAGGTGTCGAAGCTGTGTATGTTGTTCAGTTACAGTAGATCAATAAAGTTACGGTACTCTAGAAGGTGTTGAAGCTGTGTATGTTGTTCAGTTACAGTAGATCAATAAAGTTACGGTACTCTAGAAGGTGTTGAAGCTGTGTATGTTGTTCAGTTACAGTAGATCAATAAAGTTACGGTACTCTAGAAGGTGTTGAAGCTGTGTACGCTGCAAACCCTTCCAGTACCATAGGTCACATTCTGTTTTTTTATTGCTCATTTGAATTTCATGTCTTTTTCAGCTTCAGACAAACGCTAAATATTTCCTTTAACGCCTCATTTTTTGTTGGTGGTATTAATTATTAAGAGGATTTAAGTCAACTTGATGTATTATTGTATAAGCATCTATGCATCCTTGAATCAAATCCCACTGCGGTGGGTAGTGAATTTGTATGTAACAAAGAAATGCATTGTGCATCATGAATATCACTCATCCTTAATATTTTCTTGCAGATTGCAGGTCTCAATGGAGATGTGGGAAACGTGATTGAGTTGGATATTGAACAAGGTCACACACGCCATTAAATCTCACAAGGCCTTGATCAAGATACTCAGACTATAGACCTTTCAATCAAGGCCTTGTTCAAGATATTCAGACTATAGAACCTTCATCAAGGCCTCGTTCAAGATATAGTGGTACTGAGGTTATAGTAGGTACCAGGTTATAGTAGGTACCACTGAGGTTATAGTAGGTACCAGGTTATAGTAGGTACCACTGGGGTTATAGTAGGTACCATAGGTTATAGTAGGTACCAGGTTATAGTAGGTACCAGGTTATAGTAGGTACCAGGTTATAGTAGGTAACAGGTTATAGTAGGTACCAGGTTATAGTAGGTGCCAGGTTATAGTAGGTACCACTGAGGTTATAGTAGGTACCAGGTTATAGTAGGTACCAGGTTATAGTAGGTACCAGGTTATAGTAGGTACCACTGGGGTTATAGCAGGTACCAGGTTATAGTAGGTACCAGGTTATAGTAGGTACCACTGGGGTTATAGTAGGTACCAGGTTATAGTAGGTACCAGGTTATAGTAGGTACCACTGAGGTTATAGTAGGTACCACTGTGGTCATAGTAGGTACCAGGTTATAGTAGGTACCAGGTTATAGTAGGTACCAGGATATAGTAGGTACCAGGTTATAGTAGGTACCAGGTTATAGTAGGTACCACTGGGGTTATAGTAGGTACCACTGGGGTTATAGTAGGTACCAGGTTATAGTAGGTACCACTGGGGTTATAGTAGGTACCAGGTTATAGTAGGTACCAGGTTATAGTAGGTACCAGGTTATAGTAGGGTACCACTGAGGTTATAGTAGGTACCACTGGGGTTATAGTAGGTACCAGGTTATAGTAGTACCAGGTTATAGTAGGTACCAGGTTATAGTAGGTACCACTGAGGTTATAGTAGGTACCAGGTTATAGTAGGTACCAGGTTATAGTAGGTGCCACTGGGGTTATAGTAGGTACCAGGTTATAGTAGGTACCAGGTTATAGTAGGTACCAGGTTATAGTAGGTACCAGGTTATAGTAGGTACCACTGAGGTTATAGTAGGTACCACTGGGGTTATAGTAGGTACCAGGTTATAAGTAGGTACCACTGGGATTAGGTACCATATGGGATTATAGTAGGTACCACTGGGGTTATAGTAAGGTACCACTGAGGTTATAGTAGGTACCAGGTTATAGTAGGTACCACTGGGGTTATAGTAGGTACCAGGTTATAGTAGGTACCACTGGGGTTATAGTAGGTACCACTGAGGTTATAGTAGGTACCAGGTTATAGTAGGTACCACGGAGGTTATAGTAGGTACCAGGTTATAGTAGGTACCAGGTTATAGTAGGTACCAGGTTATAGTAGGTACCACTGAGGTTATAGTAGGTACCAGGTTATAGTAGGTACCAGGTTATAGTAGGTACCAGGTTATAGTAGGTACCAGGTTATAGTAGGTACCAGGTCATAGTAGGTACCACTGAGGTTGTAGTAGGTACCAGGTTATAGTAGGTACCAGTTTATAGTAAGGTACCAGGTTATAGTAGGGTTTACCACTGGGGTTATAGTAGGTACCAGGTTATAGTAGGTACCACTGGGATTATAGTAGGTACCACTGAGGTTATAGTAGGTACCAGGTTATAGTAGGTACCAGGTTATAGTTGGTACCAGGTTACAGTAGGTACCAGGTTATAGTAGGTACCACTGGGGTTATAGTAGGTACCACTGGGGTTATAGTAGGTACCAGGTTATAGTAGGTACCACTGAGGTTATAGTAGGTACCAGGTTATAGTAGGTACCAGGTTATAGTAGGTACCAGGTTATAGTAGGTACCAGGTTATAGTAGGTGCCAGGATATAGCTGGTAACAGGTTATAGTAGGTACCACTGGGGTTATAGTAGGTACCACTGAGGTTATAGTAGGTACCACTGGGGTTATATTAGGTACCACTGAGGTTATAGTAGGTACCAGGTTATAGTAGGTACCAGGTTATAGTAGGTGCCAGGATATAGCTGGTAACAGGTTATAGTAGGTACCACTGGGGTTATAGTAGGTACCACTGAGGTTATAGTAGGTACCACTGGGGTTATAGTAGGTACCAGGTTATAGTAGGTACCACTGAGGTTATAGTAGGTACCAGGTTATAGTAGGTACCAGGTTATAGTAGGTACCAGGTTAAAGTAGGTACCAGGTTATAGTTTTAGGCCTCAGTGTGTGCTGGTATTAGTGTGACAGTAGTGTCACTTCTCATGGAAACCTAAATATCTTTAAATGTGATAGATGTGTTCTGTAATGCGAGAATGATTCATAATGTGTCAGATCCACAGAAGACATTTTATTGTCAGACCCAGCATCCCTGACATCAACAAGACGCTGATTCTCCATGATCAAGAGCAAGTAAAACACTTTTTTTTAAATGGAAATGTGGCTACAATTACACCAAGCTAAACTGTATCTGCTGATTTGCATTTAAATGTCACAGTCTCAAAAGCTGTTGCAAATGCAAATGTCCTGTAAAAAAGTGCATTTGCAAATGTAAAATGTGGGTTGTGAAGGACACATTAAATCTGCTGCATAGGAAGATTCGCCTAATTAGAGAAACAACTCAACATTTATGCCAAAGTGCCCAATGTTGAGCGTGAAAGTATATACAGTATTTGCGTTGAATAAATGTTTCACTCTTGATATCAGTTTTGTTTTCATTCAAGTCCCTGATGCCTCTGTGTGTTTTGCTTTTGCTGGCTGATGACATTTTGCTATTTTACATTCTACAGGACGTGCTTTGAGATTGATTGAATTGGGGCCAACATTTCCTTCTAAATCAATATTAGAAAAAAACTGTTTGGAATAAAAGTGTTCCCAAAAAAAACATGAAACAAACATTGAAACATTGATATGTTGGTAATAGCTGTGTTGGTGATAAATCAGTCACTCATCACATGTTACTGTGTTTCCCAGATGAAGATGTGTTGGTGATAAATCCAGTCACTCTCATCACATGTTACTGTGTTTCCCAGATGAAGATGTGTTGGTAATAAATCCAGTCACTCTCATCACATGTTACTGTGTTTCCCAGATGAAGATGTGTTGGTGATTAATCCAGTCACTCTCATCATATGTTACTGTGTTTCCCAGATGAAGATGTGTTGGTGATAAATCCAGTCACTCTCATCACATGTTACTGTGTTTCCCAGATGAAGATGTGTTGGTGATAAATCCAGTCACTCTCATCATATGTTACTGTGTTTCCCAGATGAAGATGTGTTGGTAATAAATCCAGTCACTCTCATCATATTTTACTGTGTTTCCCAGATGAAGATGTGTTGGTGATAAATCCAGTCACTCTCATCACATGTTACTGTGTTTCCCAGATGAAGATGTGTTGGTGATAAATCCAGTCACTCTCATCATATGTTACTGTGTTTCCCAGATGAAGATGTGTTGGTGATAAATCCAGTCACTCTCATCACATGTTACTGTGTTTCCCAGATGAAGATGTGTTGGTAATAAATCCAGTCACTCTCATCACATGTTACTGTGTTTCCCAGATGAAGATGTGTTGGTAATAAATCCAGTCACTCTCATCATATGTTACTGTGTTTCCCAGATGAAGATGTGTTGGTGATTAATCCAGTCACTCTCATCACATGTTACTGTGTTTCCCAGATGAAGATGTGTTGGTGATTAATCCAGTCACTCTCATCACATGTTACTGTGTTTCCCAGATGAAGATGTGTTGGTGATTAATCCAGTCACTCTCATCACATGTTACTGTGTTTCCCAGATGAAGATGTGTTGGTAATAAATCCAGTCACTCTCATCACATGTTACTGTGTTTCCCAGATGAAGATGTGTTGGTGATTAATCCAGTCACTCTCATCACATGTTACTGTGTTTCCCAGATGAAGATGTGTTGGTGATAAATCCAGTCACTCTCATCACATGTTACTGTGTTTCCCAGATGAAGATGTGTTGGTAATAAATCCAGTCACTCTCATCACATGTTACTGTGTTTCCCAGATGAAGATGTGTTGGTGATTAATCCAGTCACTCTCATCACATGTTACTGTGTTTCCTAGATGAAGATGTGTTGGTGATAAATCCAGTCACTCTCATCACATGTTACTGTGTTTCCCAGATGAAGATGTGTTGGTGATAAATCCAGTCACTCTCATCACATGTTACTGTGTTTCCCAGATGAAGATGTGTTGGTGATAAATCCAGTCACTCTCATCATATGTTACTGTGTTTCCCAGATGAAGATGTGTTGGTGATAAATCCAGTCACTCTCATCACATGTTACTGTGTTTCCCAGATGAAGATGTGTTGGTGATAAATCCAGTCACTCTCATCATATGTTACTGTGTTTCCCAGATGAAGATGTGTTGGTGATAAATCCAGTCACTCTCATCACATGTTACTGTGTTTCCCAGATGAAGATGTGTTGGTGATAAATCCAGTCACTCTCATCACATGTTACTGTGTTTCCCAGATGAAGATGTGTTGGTGATAAATCCAGTCACTCTCATCACATGTTACTGTGTTTCCTAGATGAAGATGTGTTGGTGATAAATCCAGTCACTCTCATCACATGTTACTGTGTTTCCCAGATGAAGATGTGTTGGTGATAAATCCAGTCACTCTCATCACATGTTACTGTGTTTCCCAGATGAAGATGTGTTGGTGATAAATCCAGTCACTCTCATCATATGTTACTGTGTTTCCCAGATGAAGATGTGTTGGTGATAAATCCAGTCACTCTCATCATATTTTACTGTGTTTCCCAGATGAAGATGTGTTGGTGATTAATCCAGTCACTCTCATCATATGTTACTGTGTTTCCCAGATGAAGATGTGTTGGTGATAAATCCAGTCACTCTCATCACATGTTACTGTGTTTCCCAGATGAAGATGTGTTGGTGATAAATCCAGTCACTCTCATCATATGTTACTGTATTTCCCACATGAAGATGTGTTGGTGATAAATCCAGTCACTCCACTCTCAGACTTCAAGTCTCTGAGCTAATTCCAGTCACTCTCAGACATCCAGTCTGAGCTAATTCCAGTCACTCTCAGACGTCCAGTCTCAGAGCTAATTCCAGTCACTCTCAGACGTCCAGTCTCGGAGCTAATCCCAGTCACTCTAGATGTCCAGTCTCGGAGGCAATTCCAGTCACTCTCAGACGTCCAGTCTCAGAGCTAATTCCAGTCACTCCACTCTCAGACGTCCAGTCTCGGAGCCAATTCCAGTCACTCTCAGACGTCCAGTCTTGAAGCTAATTCCAGTCACTCTCAGACGTCCAGTCTCAAGTACATTAGAGTGTCTAGTTTGAGAAACAGACTCAATGCTGATCTTCTAGGCAGAGTTCCTCTGTCCAGTGTCTGTGTTCTATTGCCCATCTTATTCTTTTCTTTTTATTGGCCAGTCTGAGATAAGGCTTTTTCTTTGCAACTCTGCCTAGAAGGCCAGCATCCCGGAGTCGCCTCTTCGCTGTTGACGTTGAGACTGGTGTTTTGCGGGTACTATTTAATGAAGCTGCCATTTAATGTACTTATCCTTTTGCTCAGTTGTGCACTGGGGCCTCCCACTCTTTCTATTCTGGTTAGAGCCAGTTTGCACTGTTCTGTGAAGGGAGTCGTACACAGCGTTGTACGAGATCTTCAGTTTCTTGGCAATTTCTCACATGGAATAGCCTTCATTTCTCAGAACAAGAAATACACAAGTTTCAGAAGAAAGACTTTGTTTCTGGCCATTTTGAGCCTGTAATCGAACCCACAAATGCTGATGCTCCAGATACTCAACTAGTCCAAAGGCCAGTTTTATTGCTTCTTTAATCAGACAACAGTTTTCAGCTGTGCTAACATAATTGCAAAAGGGTTTTGTAATATTCAATTAGCCTTTTAAAATTATGAACTTGGATTAGCTAACACAACGTGCCATTGGAACACAGGAGTGATGGTTGCTGATGATGGGCCTCTGTTCAC